>NW_024589822.1:300000-429113 GCF_018446385.1 Zingiber officinale
GATGTGCTGAGTCTCTCGACTCACAAATTTTTAATTATTTCAGGTAATGAGATGAATGAGGCTGGAGGTATTGACAAGTGAGCCAGCAGAACAATGACAGCACAACCCGAAGACCTTCCAGTTTAGGTTCGTATTAGTTAAGTGTTTCCTTTTTATAGAATAAGTTTTGGGAACTATATGACCAGTACCTAATGTTTCTAGTAGTTAATTGTTTCAAGAACTACTTACGTACTTCAGTTAAATCAGGAGTATGTTATGGTTGTAAGTGCATTTGTGATTCAGGACAAAAAAAAAAAAAACTAGGGACGTTTCAACCCTTTATTTCATATTCCTTGAAGTTCCCTCACACCCTCTGTGTTCCCTCGATCAATAAGAATATTTTATCTTTTTCTCAACTCTACAAATCTAATGATGTCATTGTTATTTTTTCTTCCTCCGTTATTCAGGTGAAGGATCAAAGCATTGGGGCAATCCTTCATCAGGGTTCACTTAAAGGCGGTGCCTACTCCTGGCTTACCTCCACACCTTCTTCACCACTGGCTCTCTCTCTGTTGTGTCACCGCCTGTCTAACACAGTCGTCTTGGTCACCCATCTGATAGAGTCTTACGCCAATTAGTTGCATCTAAGTCATTGTCGTCTTTTACTTCCTCGTTGCATCATTTCAATTGCAATTCTTGTTAATGCAATAAAAGTCACAAGTTACCATTTTCATGACTCTTGTTTGACAATTTCCACTTAATCTAATTTTTTTCTTATGTTTGGACTTCCTTGATTCTATCCAATGATGGTTATAAATATTATGTGTTGACTGCTATAGAAAATATATATGGTTATACCCTTTAAAATGCAAATCAGAAGCCCTTTATGTCTTTCATTGCTTTAAATCTCTTATGGAGAAACAATTTAATAGTCATATTATCAATTTGTATACTGACAATGGTGGTGAATTCCTTGCACTTAAAGAATTTCTTGGTTTGTATGGAATTTTTCACTTGACCACCTGCATACTCCTGAGCATAATGGCTTCTTTGAACGTCATCATCGTCATGTTGTTGAAATCAGTCTTGTGCTTCTCCACCATGCGTTTGTCCCTATCCAATTTTGGCCATTTGCCTTTTCCATGAGAGTATATCTCATTAATTAATTATCTAAACGCAATCTTTCCTATAAATCCTCCTTCGAAAGTCTTTTCATAGTATTACCAAATCTTTCCCAACTTTACATTTTTGGTTGTCTCTACTATCCTTCGCTTCACCCATATGGCTCACATAAACTTACACACTGCTCTTTCAGGCCGCTTTCATTTTAACAAAAAGAGGGGCCTTGGCTTGCTTCTTTCTTAAAGGTTCTGAACTAGAGAATGTCAGGTGATCAAGGTGGATCTTTCAACTGCTTCCTTTTCCTTGAGAGGACAAGAGAATTATCGACATGAGTTACAAGATCGAATAGCACATCCAATTGACTCTATCGGCAGTCCAGCCAAATGAAGGATCAAGGAAATCAGGATCCTTGGTTACTCCTTGACTCAAAGTGTTTATTTGTTTTATGAGTCATTCTTTGGAAAAATTTTTGTTTCGCATCATGTTGTCTTTCTTGAGTTTGAGTTTCCTTTTGCTGGTAGTGGCTCTAGTGCTGGTCACTCTCTTGGAGTGCTGCCTGGTGTACCTTTGGAGGATTCTCTGTCTAGCGACTCTTCACCTCTCTACTCATCTACACTATCACCCATACCTGCACTCCTTGCTCAGCCTGATCCACCGCACCCTTCACCTGATTCTATGGTCGAACCCCCCACCTTGTCGGGCCCTGGTCTTGGTCCTCATCATATGGTCATCCATTCCAAAAATAATATCTTCAAGCCCAACCCTCGTTTTGGCCTTACTATGGTCACTGATACTCCATCTGAGCTCACCACACATACTATTGCTCTTAAGGATCCCCATTGACATATAACTATGTCTGTAAATTCGATGCTCTACTTAGTAATGGAACCTGAGATCTTGTTCCATCTGACATCTATCAGAATGTGGTTCGTATTAAACAGAAGCCTGATGACACTATTGATCACTGCAAGGCTCATCTAGTTCCTAAGGGATTTCATCAGTGCCAGAGTCTTGACTATACTGACACTTTCAATCCTGTGGCAAAAATGACTATGGTTCATATTTTATTGTCCTTTATTGTTTCTAATGGGTGGTCTATTCGTCAAATGGATATGAATAATGCTTTTCTTCAGGGTTAGTTTGATGACTGTGTTTATATGGCTCAACCTACTGTTGATCCCTTTGGAGGTCGGCAAGAGGGGAGGGGTGAATTGTCCTACAAAATAAAATAACCATTTCTCGGATTTTCAACTAAATAAAAACACTTGTAATTAAAATAGAGAGACTAATAAAAAGCAAACAGACACAAGGAAGTTACTTGGTTTGCAATCAGGAGATTGCTAATCCAAGGAAAATATGGCGCACTATTAGATGTCTCCTTCGGGCGAAGTAGCCTCTTACAGCGTTAACAGCACAGATAGAAAAGTAAAGCACAGAGAAATGGATTACAAGTGAATTGAATAAACTGTGCAGATCAGTGCTATATATATAGCACTGTTCGGGGCGCCCCGAAGGGTTCCGGGCGCCCTGGGGGGATAAAATTTTATCCCCCAACGTATAGAGCGCGATTTGACCGCGATCTGGAAAATATCCAGGTCTGGGCGCCCGGACCAGGAAAGTCAACAGGGTTGACTTTTTTTCGGTTTGGGACCTTTGCTTCGGTTCAGCTCGTCTCGATCTGGGTTTCTGGCTCCGGCTTCACTAGCTTGGGTGATCTCGGCCATCCAAAATAGGGCTCACTCGAACCCAAGTTTCGGCCTTCTCCTCGAGCGGCCTTCCTCTCTGGCTTCTCGTCCCTTAGAGTCGTCGCGTGGTTCCTTCTCGTCCGCTAGCATACTCATCTGCAGCTCTCCGTCCCTCGGACGCACCGAGCCCGTCGGCTCTCTCTCCTGTGTCGTCTTTCTCGCTAGATGCGTCTCTTGCTCCCTGAGCAATCTTCCGCTCCGGCTTCTCGTCCCTCGGAACCAGCGCACGCTTCCTTCTAGTCCGCCGGGGTACTCTTCCGTGACACCTCGTCCTTCGGACGTATCGAGTCCGTCGGCTCTCTCCTTGTGACGTCCTTCTCGCTAGTCGTGTCTTTCGCTCGTCTTCCTGTGCTCTTAAGCTCCTGCACACTTAGACACAGGGTCAAAATATCATAGGACCCATCTTAACTTGTTTGATCATATCAAAATAATCTTGGGGTTCCAACTATCTCCCCCTTTTTGATGTAAGCAACCCAAGTTAAGCTAGAGTAATAAGACATAATAAAACAATTAATATTGCAATAAAGTACAAAAAGATAGGAAAATTTTAAAACTAATAATCTCTATCTCCCCCTAGACTTATACTTTTTCTTCTCCCTCTTTGATCACATAAAAAATGGGGTTTAAAAAAAAATCTAAGGGTTAAAACTTAGAAAGTAAAAAAATTATTTCACTGATTTTCTAGAAAAACATTTCTAAGTTAAAATTCTAAGTTAGATATTTTGTAACAAAATTTTTCAATTTATATCTTTGAGAATTTTCTAAGTATAAAAATATTTTTGAAGATTTTTAACAAAAATGTTTGATAAACTTTTTTAAAGCATTAATTAAGTCTAATTTTAATATTTTACCAGAAAGTTAATTAAACATTTTATTTCAATATTTTGGCTTCCAAGTAGTGGCGAGGCACTAGACCTTCTTGGTTATTGGAGCAACAATCATTTCCTTAGACAAAACCTTATAAAGAAACTAACTGTTTAATTTTCTCGCTGAAAGCGCTAAGTCTAAAGTTTTAATTTAGATCAAATGCTCTAATTTTTACACTATGATATTTAAATTTCCATTTTAGTCTATCATAATTTCTCAAATCATAATTTTTCAGATTTGTAGTAAACAATATTAAGCATGCAGAAAATTATATCATGTTATTTACTATTATTAGTTTGTCAAGATTCTTTGTTAATTTTTCTAATTCACAAGAACGTTTTGACAACTTAATTTCTGATTTGCAAAAATATTTTGACAATATATTTCTTAATTCGAAAAATCTTTTGATGATATTTCTACTTTGAAAAATTCTTTTGAAAAAGTAATTTCTAATTTGCAGAAATCTTGCGACAACATTTTGATTGAATCAATCAACTGGTCAGGAGGTGGAGACCATACCTGACTTACCTTGTCGGTCGTTAATTCTCCCCCTGTTGAATTGCTTTCTTCCGAAGATTCTCCCCCTTCATTGATGCTCATCTGGGATGAGCTTTCTGTGTCCTCGGGATGGAATTCGGTTGTCTCGGCAGTTTCCTCGTTCTCGGATTGTTCTGATGATGACTTGGTGTCCATCGAGGAGTTGGATTCGACTTCAGCTGTTTCATCATAAATCTTCAAGAACTTTTTCCAAAGTTCTTTTGCGTTTTTGTATTCTCCGATTCTGTCGAGATCTTCATCTGGTATTACCCTTAGAAGGTGAAATTCTGTCCGAGCGTTTGCCATATACTCGTCATGTTGCTTATTAGTCCAGAGATATTCCTCGAGTTCTTCTCCATTCGTTGTCTTTGGTGCTTCATAACCAAATTTCATAATTAATGAAATATCAAAATTTGTGTTAAGATATACCTTCATTCGTTACTTCCAAAAAGCAAACTCCCCCTCAAATGTAGGTGGGTAGACGTTAGCTTCGGCAATCGTTTTGTTGCTTCAGTCGGCGGCTAGTCCTTCTGAGACTTCCTGGCTCTGATACAACTTGTTGGTCCCTTTGGAGACCGGCAAGAGGGGAGGGGTGAATTGTCCTACAAAATAAAACAACCCTTTCTCGTATTTTCAACTAAATAAAGGCACTTGTAATTAAAATAGAGAGACAAATAAAAAGCAAACAGACACAAGAAAGTTACTTGGTTTGCAATCAGGAGATTGCTAATCCAAGGAAAACATGACTCACTATTTGATGTCTCCTTCGGGCGGAGTAGCCTCTTACAGCGTTAACAGCACAAACAGAAAAGTAAAGCACAGAGAAATGTATTACAAGTGAATTGAATAAATTGTGCAGATCAGTGCTATATTTATAGCATTGTTCGGGGCGCCCCGAAGGGCTCCGGGCACCCTGGGGGGATAAAATTTTATCCCCCAACATACAGATCGCGGTTTGATCGTGATTTGGAAAATATCCAGGTCCGGGCGCCCGGAACCATTCTGGGCGCCCGAACCAAGAAAGTCAACAGGGTTGACTTTTCTCGATCTGGGACCTTTGCTCCGGTTTAGCTCATCTCGGTCCAGGTTTCTGGCTCCGGCTCCACTAGCTTGGGTGATCTCGGCCATCCGGAATAGGACTCACCCAAACCCAAGTTCTGGCCTTCTCCTCAAGCAGCCTTCATCTCCGGCTTCTCGTCCCTCAGAGTCGTCGCGTGGTTCCTTCTCATCCGCTAGCGTACTCATCCGTAGCTCTCCGTCCCTCGGACGCACCGAGCCCGTAAGCTCTCTCTCCCGTGCCGTCCTTCTTGCTAGCTGCGTCTCTTGCTCCCCGAACAATCTTTCGCTCCGGCTTCTCGTTCCTCGGAACCAGCGCACGCTTCCTTCTCGTCCGCTGGGGTACTCTTCCGCGGCACCTCGTCCCTCGGACGCATCGAGCCCATTGGCTCTCTCTGTGTGTCATCCTTCTTGCTAGCCATGTCTTCCTGTGCTCCTAAGCTCCTGTACACTTAGACACAGGGTCAAAATACCACAGGACCTATCTTAACTTGTTTGATCACATCAAAACAACCTTGGGGTTCCAACACCTACTGGGTTTGTTGACTCTAATTTTTCCTCTTATGTATGCAAGTTAACAAAGCAATTTATGGTCTTAAGTAGGTGTCACAAACCTGGTACATTGCACTTTGTCGGTTTTTATTTAGTGTCAGGTTCAACGTCTCTTGTGCTGACACATCTCTATTTATTTTTTGTTCCGACGATGTTACTATGTAGCTCCTTGTATATGTTGATGATATGATTCTCTCAGGAAATAATTCAAGCGCTCTACAAGGATTTCCTTGATCAATTGAGTATTCGGTTCTCTATAAAGGATTTGAGTTCTTATCTTATTTTCTCAGTAATGAAGTTGATTCTTATGCAAGGGTCTTTGTCTCCCTGAGAAAAAGTATCTCCTTGACATTCTTACCAAGACCAATATGGTTGACTCGAAGCTTGTTCAATCACGTCTCACCACATCTCTTGCGCTACACCTTGCATATGGTTCACCCCCTGCGGACACGATCATGTATTGTCAAACGGTTGGTAGTCTGTAATATATTTCATTTACTCATCTAGATATTGTCTTTGTGGTTAACAAACTATCTCAATTTATGCACTTTCCTTCCTCTCTACGCTAGGGGTTTCAAATGTCTATTGCGCTACCTTAATGGTACGTGTTCCTATGGTATTCTTCTCCGAGAGCATCTCTCTCCTTCTTTACATGCCTATTGTGATGCAGATTGTGCTGGTGCTTATATTATTTTTCTGGGTTCCAATCTAATCTCGTAGAGCTCCAAAAATTAGGGATCTGTTGCTCGCTCATCTAATGAGACTAAATATCGAGTCATCACCTCTACAACTATGGAGTTGCAATGAGTTTGATCCCTTCTCCTTGAACTTGGTGTTGCCCTTGTGCCTTCTCCCATCTCTATCTACTATGACAACATCAATACCATTTACTTATGTGTCAATCGTGTGTTTCATTCTCACATGTAGCACATTACTCTGGATTATCATTTTGTTCGTGAGCCGGTTTAGAGTAACAGCATTTGTGCCTCTCATATCGCATCTTCTAACCAGTTGGATGATGCTTTGATCAAGCCCCTCCCTAGTTCATGCTTTCATCTCCTATGTTCCAAAATTGATGTCTATATGCGTCCACCATCTTGAGGGGATCTATTGAAATATATTTTTTATTATCGTATATTATCTTTTATATATTATGTTTCTTTTATCTGGTATAATTTCTAATTATCTATCTTAGGGTTATATTTTATATATAAACTTATCCGGTATTCTCTATATGCAATGGGAGGGAAGAGTGGAGATTCATTAGAACAAAAAGTTGATCGTTCATTCCAAATAATTTAATATCATCGATCCCATATCAAGATAGTAAATCACGGGATTTTTTAGAGTAAAAGATGAAACGGCCCTTTAAAACGATCCATATATTCGAAAAAGAGATAAATAACGGAGATTTGACTTGAAGTTGGAAAATAAATCACGGGACTCCATTGTTGCATTCGGTGAATGAGTAAAATCTCACGGCATGCAGTGGGGTCTCTCTCGCGCTTGGTTTCCCTCTGCGATCCCCGATTTTCCGACGTGGTAAAACCCGCGAATCACTGACTGCCACTTCATCTCTTAATTCCTCCTCACTTATCTGTTCATATCGCATATGCCTACTAGCTAAGCTAATTTCTCACTAAATTCTTCTGCATCTCAATTCCACCACACTTATCAAATCATATGCCACTTCCTTACCTGCTAATTTCTCAATTCTATGGCAGCTGCAATTCGCTCGACCGGACAAATCCCTCTACCGTCCATTCGAAACACCTGCTCTTCTACACGGCATTGTTGGCCATCAATGAGTATGAATGGCTGCTATGGAGGTAGTACTGCCACCGACAAGTCGGCGGTGGGTGTCTGCGAGACGCGGACTTTGGCATCAGTGTCGGAGTCGGAGCATGCGGTGCCACAGCTTAAATTAGCGGTAGCAGCGTTGGAGGCCCAGCCACCAGAGTCCACCTCTGGCATTATCCGTCTCCAGGTACGAAAAGAAAGCAAACACCACCTTATCATCTGTGATTTGCATCTTTTTGATTGGTTGCTTTTCTATCCACATTATCTCCTCCCCGATTCGATGCGGAGAGTGTTTAATTTCATGTTTTAACTAATTTTGGCTAATAATATATTCCATTTCACAAACTAAGATGGGGAATGTGTATGAATTTAAATTGCCTGAATTTGTGAGTTAGATATGATTTGGTCCATCAGATTATTTTTAGTAAAAACAATTCAATAGGAATATCTTTGGTGTGAATAGAGAGAAGATGCGTTCAATTGTGCACTTTGAGATTTTTTAAATTAGAGCGTGTTATGGTATATATATATCTATTAATTATTGTTGACTTAGGCCATACACCCAACCTATGTGTAGGTGCCAATTCGTCAGCGGAGGGATGCCCTGGAGTGGCTACAAGCACAACATCAAGTCTCCTCAAGCCCTTGTTGTTTCTTCTCCTCCAGGACGCTCAATCAGACTTCGACAATCCTCCCTTTGGTCACTAGCAAAGGAGTAGTGAGGCTGCTGAAAGATGATGATGATGTGAATCAAGCTTTAGTTAGCATAGCTGGTGTTGGCTCTGCAGTCTTCTTCCGAGGCTTTGATTCCTTTGCCTTACATGACTGGCAATCCATTAGAAGGTAGTAATCATTCAATTATTGTTTTTATTTTCCAATATAAGCAATGGATTTCGTTAAATTGATGTTGAAACTTGGTCCTTTCATCATTCACTTCTCTGTCTCTTGACTTAATTAGCCCAACCTACAAATCAATTGACTTGCTCAAAGGCGAAATCTTTGAGTCTCTATATAGCGAGTTAAGCATACTTGTCCCCTCTGACCTATTGCTATCTATTGATGATGCCACATTTTCATCACACAACTTAAGATTGATCGACCAACAAAGTGAAGAAATCATCGTTTGCATTTACATAAATAAATCGGTTGAAAGTTCTGACTACCTTGTTAGGATCTACGGAGAGGTTCGGTCTTTTCGGTCTAATTTTTTAGTTAGTTTTGTCCCCTATAGTGTATATCAGTATATGGCTGTACCTTTCTTACTGTCATTCTAAATACACGGTTTAATCATGGCAATAATAACTAGTGACATTTTTATGAAACAGATAAACCACAAATTCACTGACCAAGGCAATACAAGCACAATGATCATCATCAGTGATGGGCAGTGAAGGATTAAGTTGTTTTGCACTTAAATAGCTGTCCTTGTGAGAGTCATGAACTGAGTTGTTTTATCTTTGTCATAACAATTTGTATTGTTGTCGGAAACGATGTTGGATCAATATTTGATACACACTTGTTGTTTCACATCAATGAACCAACACATCGAACAGGTAAAAATGTTTTGTCACATGATTTTCATGTTTGTATTCCATGAGTTAGAAGTGACTTAGCATGATTTTATTTCTAGATAGAGCCTTTAATACCTTTGTAGGGAAATGGTAACCATAGTAGTATTGAATGCCTGGTTGTCTTAATTTATCTTGGATTTTTTTTTGTTTCTTGTCAAATTGTCATACTAAAATTTTGATATCAATCAAAACACATATTTCTTGGTATGCTTAGATTCCTTTCTGAGGATTGTCCTTTTATTCGTGCCTATGGTGCCATGCGTTTTGAGGGAAGAACTATAATTGCCCCTGAATGGAAGGGTTTTGGTTCCTTTTACTTCATTGTCCCTCAGGTACACTAGCTTCTTTTATCATTCCATTATTTTTAGCTGCAACTAATTCATATTTTCTCTCTCTATCAATTGTGTTTTGGAACTTGAGTGAAGTAACCAACTTTAATTTCTTAGTCAGTTGTTATTTTTAAAAAATCAATAATAGGTCGAATTCAACGAGCTTCAAGAAAGTTCAATGCTTGCTTTGACTATTGCATGGGATAACAACCTTCTATGGACATGGCAAAGTGCCATAAATGAGCTTAAAGATACACTTGGACAGGTATACTATGAATATTTTCTTTCTTGACAACTTTAAATTATCTCTACCAATAGATAATGAGAATTACATAGCCAAACTTTAACATCCTTGATCGTTGCAGATCTCCCCTTGTTTTGGTCGACTGAGGAAGTTAGACACAAAATCAGTTGTTCTCAACTTTCAGCATTTTCCATCCAAAGGATCTTGGGATATATCTGTTAAAAGAGCTCTTGAGATAATAAATGGAACAGAAGAAGAACTGGTGAAGGTAGATTACCTTATTTGAGAAATTAAAACCATGGCAAATTATCATTAGCTCAAACCATGATAAGACATTATTCTTGGTTTATGAGTGACATTTATCCACATTGAATGCTGTTTCTCAATTTAACCAGATCTATGCATTTGTAAATTTTGGGCGATGTTAGCATACTAGTTATTCTTATCGAATAAAACTTATGTCACAATTTGCATAGATGAGAGAACTGACTCATTAATTTGTACCCAACCAGTGGCCCAAAATGCTTAAGCCCATGCTATTTGTAACTCACCCATCTAAGCTTAGAAACCCCTTTATTGCCCATGGGTATCTCAACTTATACCTTCTCTTGCGACATAGGTTGTTTCCCCTGCCATTCTTTAGAATATAATTTTTTGTCCTTTACTGACACTATTCATTTGTCTAGGTTGTACTTGCACGATGCAGTAAATATATAACTGATACTACAACAGATCCTTTAGTTCTGTTAGCTAGTTTAAAGGTATGACATCTTTCATTTTTGTGCACACTCATCCATTACTGGCTAGCTTAACTTCTTTCACTTGCATCCTCAACAGGTTGAAAGCCAAAACTGTTTCCAGTTCTATTTACAGCCACCAGATTCGCCAGCATTCATTGGAAATACAGTAAGTTTTACCTTGTTCTATGGCTAACGCTACAATTGAATCTGTAACCTGTGGTGAAGCTACATATGCCAACTGTCGTTGATATTTATGTGAAACGAATTTCAATTGTTGTATAAATATTTCAATGATTTATAATTGTACTTTGCTAAATTAATAATGCTTCCCCAATTTTTAAATATTTATTTTTACATTTTAATAAATCTTTACACCCATTTAAAATTATTCTGCCTCTGCCTGTACTAGTGCTTGATTGGTTTAAGATTGTTCCAGTATATATGATATGATCAGGACTTGAGTTCCAATGCCCTTCATGAAGGAAATGACTAGCTATCTCACTTCACTTCCTAAACTTGTTTAATGCAAAGTGACCTATGATCAGTATGTTCCTATTTTCCCCTACAGATTTTCACATGGAAAGTGTCTCATCAGTAATTTTCATATGGAAGTTCAACAAACATGCACATTAGTTTCCGGAAAATCCTGTAATCTGCTATTTTTTTATAAATTTTTTTGGCCGTAGTTTTAATTTACAAAAAGGTCAAGTGTTGTTTATAGTTTGTCTTTGGCATACAATTCCCAATTAAAGATATCATTTAAAGAAGACAAAGGAAGATAACAAGAAAGCAAAAGATTTCTTGCTTCAAAGATGACTTCATGTTTGTAAACATTGTGGACATTTTGAGATCCCCTTTGTTCATAACCCCCAGCATCATGCATCATTGCTGTGATCTCTATGATAATATAACTAACCAATGTAGATTCTTAGGCTCTCAATTCTATTTTTGCTGTTAATTAAATTGCATGAGACTAAAGATCTTCCTTACAAATTATTCTGAATAGCCAGAGCAGTTGTTTCATCGGAAATGCTTACATGTTACAAGTGAGGCTTTAGCTGGAACACGCGCAAGGGGTATAACTAAGAAAGAGGATCTGCAGATCGGTCAAGAGTTACTTTGCAGGTTGCTCGTTTTCTATTTATCTAAGAAATATTTTATATTTTCCATCAACACAAGATATTTTTTCACATGTACTTGTAGAAAATCTGCAAATTTGTATCCTGAGAAGTTTTGTGCTTCTTGCCATAATTGTTTATGTTACTTCACACTTTCCGCTCATGCTTAATTAGGCAATCATAGAGTAAATTTCTGTCTTGATCATGTATCACTCTTGACATTTTTTGTCTTTCTTGCAAAGTTGTATTTTTCTCTAACAAGAAGGATATTATTGCCTTTTACTCTTTTTACTCTCTTTTTTTATGATACTCATGTAGTTTCTTAAGAAATTGAACTTTTAGGCTAACTAGTTTGTTTTCAATTGGTGACCATTTGGTGACTATGAAGATCTATCATGCCATCTCAACTGAACAATTTAAAAGTTAACAAACGAAGCAGCCGAAATAGGAATTGGAGGCAGAGAAATTGCTGAGGTTTTTTTTTTTTTGGTCCTAAATGGTTTCAATTCTTTAGCGAAAAGTAGCCCTGAATTATTATACCCATTGTGCATTGACATTTACATATTATGGGTGGTCAGAGCATGACTTGGATTGATATTATTGTTTCATTAAGCTTATTTAAACAATCTATAAGCCATCAAAAGTACCATCTGCTTATATTGCATACAAGTGCAAGTCGTGTTATGGCTTACAAGCGTATGTCAATGAAAAGTTTCAATTCATTTTTTGTCTTGTTAGGCTAACTTGTTTTATGATGTGCTTATTTTATCTATGAATTTTCAATTCCTAATTTCCTGTCTGGGTCAGCCACTTCTCAAGGATATTTGATTGAGTGATATTTGGTGATTACTGCCTCGCAAAACATAAATATGTACTAATAAATATATGTACTGATAAATTGATGATATTTTCCTGACTTGCAGCCCTAAAGATAATATTGAGTTTGTTATAGTACGAGAGAGCATTAGAGGAAAATTAGAGGCACGTTAAGTGTGAAATTCTTCTAGTATTTTAATTTTTATTCTCCATATAAAACCGTTAGTTTTTTTTTCCTTACCTGTAATTTTGGTACATAGGTTATTTGTGATGATGTAATAATTCAGCCATGTAAAGCACTTCGAAAGCTTCCTAGAGTCCAACATTTATCAGCTCAATTATCGGGGAGGCTAAGGGATAAATTTTGTGAGGTAAATTTCCAATAATTCTGCCGGGTTATCTTCTTGATAAGTATCGATACTTGAAACTAAATAGACACTGACAATTACTTATTTCATTCATATTCTAGCCAATAGATTTTAATTTACACTAGTGTCTTTTTATTCATGTTATTAACTTTCTAATTGCATTGCCTCAGTGAAGTTTTGTCTTATGATTCTTGCCCATTGATGTGTAACATGTCCACGACCTTTAGATATTTTTCTGGACTACACTAATAATGAAGTTTTATCTTATTTTCTCTAGCATATTGAGAAATAGTATTTTGGATTCTTTGCAGTTCGATATTCTGACATCCCTTCACCCAAGCCCAGCTGTTTGTGGACTGCCTATGGAAGATGCTCAGCGATTTATAAACGAAAATGGCATGTATCTTTTCTTTTGCTCTATTATGCCTCTTTAGAAAAGAAGTCGGAAACATCCTTTGGCGACTCTAGTAACCAGTTGAAGTTTTGAAAGCTTTTTTTTTTTTTTCATCAAACCAAACTCTATCTCTAAATTTTCAACAATGCTCGATGGACTGAGTCCTCATCAATAGGATGAGTGAATTAACGTCTCAAAGAAGGAAAAACTAGCAGCTTTTCACTTTTTTGTTCTCTTTTGTAAAATTCTCATTTGTGGTAAATTTATCCATTGATGGGGAACTTGAACAGCTGCTATCCTTGTCTACCGCTGTGTATTAAAACAACTAGAACCCAGCAGCTATATTGATGGATAAACTGTAAAATCTATGAGAAATTAGGATATAAATTCATTCTTTGGTTGCTGCTCGAGTTATAATGCTGTTGATAAATTGAACCAATGTTGGATTTATTGTTTTGGGACAATCTACTTTTAGTTCATAGTAAATGACTGTTTTTTTTTAAAAAATATGTGCCATTTTCTGGTGATGTGGTAACTATACTAGGTGTATTATGATCCATAAGCTGAACGTATACAAGATGGAGCTGCTAAGAAAATAAATGTATACAAGTTGGGGAAACTATAAGTTAACTGAAAAAAAAAATCAAATATAGAAGATGGAGAAACTAGAAATTGAATAGTACTCCAGCTTTTAACTTGTTGAATCATTTGTATGATTAACTTGATATTTTGTCATTAGTTGTTGGTTCCTACTGAGAAACTGCTTTCTTGACTGTATCTAAATCCTGCTGTAGCATAGCAAACCTTGGATGTTTCCTTGAATCTGTTTGATATATAAAAGTGATATACTAATGTGGTAGCTCTCTTGTTCTGACATGAGAAACTGTTTACCCTTTGCTAGAAACTTTTGATCGAGGAATGTATGCTGGTCCTGTTGGTTGGTTTGGAGGAAGGGAAAGTGAATTTGCTGTTGGGATCAGATCAGCTTTAGTGGTAAATGTAAGTTAGCCGTTCCAGTTTCATTGTTTTCTTTCTTGTTTAATATGTTACTACAATCATTATAACGAAACAATGTTGGAAACATCCTGACACATTTTGAGTTAATGTAATTCAATAAAGTATCTTCATGCACTTGTATTATTAATAAGTACTGTGCAATTATCTTTTCTAAAAGACCTGCCTTTTACTAGGTACATGATTTATTGAGGTAGGACCAACTCATATCTTTGTTTTTATTGTGTTATTTTCATTTGTTCCAACTTACTAGGAAGGTCACTCACTGCCTTCTATTTGTATCATCAATGAAGAAAAACAACTTCCAGTGTTTCCCACTACAGTGTTACCTCTTTTGCTAGTTTAAATCTCAGTCAAATGCATTTAACTTATCCAATTACAGGGAGTTGGAATGTTAGTTTATGCTGGTGCTGGAATAGTAGAGGGGACAAATCCTTCCTCGGAGTGGGAGGAGTTGGATCTGAAGGAATCCCAGGTTCAAACATGCGCTCCTCCCAGTATTTTCTGTCACTTTCTTGTGTGGATATGTTATTCCTTCTCTTTTCCGCTACCCCTTTCAGTTCACAAAGTTGCTTCAGTATGAAGACACAGTTGCGTGCTTTTAAGAATTAAAGAGGACAAGCACGGTATAACTTCATTATCCATTAATATTGTTTGGGATTATATGTCATCTTATACATATATGCTCTTGATTTCTTCATGACCTTTATGTGATAGATGCAAATGATATGGTTCAATCTTTATGCAAGTAAAAAGTTTCTGTCTGTCTATGTCTATCTGGTTCCTGAGTTCAAAGCTATGGCAGGTGTTTGGTACTTCATGATTGCTATATCATGAGAAATGTTTACCTTCTCAATTGCAGTGTTCACTGAAAATGGGTAAAGGCATGCAAATTGATATTGGTTAATATTAATTGGTCGGCGGGCTACCCCATTCATCTGAAATAGTTAGGAATGGGGATTCATTCGGCATGCTCGGGCAAAGAGATGAGGAGTATCTTCAATGACAGTTCAAATCCAATGTTTGTCAGGTGCAATCGTAGTAGCATCTGTTTCATTTCTTTTATGATAGTATTAGGAAATTGAAATACATACGAGATGAGTATGCATAATTATATCAACATTTTATCTGCAGTGTGATGATTAATTTGACCTCTTGCATTGTTCTGTGTTCTTGTTTGCAGTGGGTGAAGTGGGAGAAGTTTTCAAGTATTTTGTATTTTTACATATATGAAACTCTTCAAAACAAATTAATACCATGAAATCAAATACAAATAAATTGAACTGCAGATAAAATTGATACATGTATGAAACAAAAAACTTGATGAAACCTGAAATGCAAATTGGCATACAATCTACAATAATTTTAAAGATGATCTTAAAGATGTCCCAATTTGATCAAACGAGTGCATTTGAATGTATCGAGAAAAAAAAAATCAAAATGCAAAATTTTCTCCATGTGGTTTTGGTTGAAAGATTCACTAATTCACACCAAAACCTACTAGTCTGCAAAGAATTTCATTCTTCTTTGCCGGATTGCTTCCTTGACAAACCTTCAGAAACAATTAGAAGAGTATGACAGCATGATTTATAGATCATTTGAACATCCATAAATATGTAGATATTTGCTAAACACATGATATTTTAAACTGTACCTTTAGTAGATTTCCAAGGTACATCAACATCCATCCCATCCTCATCTTCCTCGCTGTCAGCTTCAACCATTTGATCTTCTAGTGCTCCCTCACGGCTATCCAAAAGCTCTTGCAAATCTCATAAATAAAAAAATAGATGATACACACATTCATTAGTTAAGTATTGAGGGAAAGGAAGACACATATGAGATACAAGTAACGAGGGATAAGAGAGGTATTGTGATATAGTTGTTAGATTATATATATTTATTTGTTTATAGTTTTTAGGATAATTTAGTTTTTTTATATATATTTATAGTTTAGAGTTTCTTAAAACTATATAAGACATTATACTTTGTATTTCTAAGAATCAATTTTGGATTCAATAATATGGTTAATTTTTTCCTTCTCTTAATTTCTACACGCTATCAGAGCGGTTCTCCTTCTCTGACCTAATTTTTTCTACCGCCCTCTGTCATTGCTTCCTGTTGCCGCTACTGTCTTCTATTGCTGTTGTTGATTTCGGCGCCAACATCTATTTTCTATCCTACTGCTGTTGATTTCAGCGCCAACATCAATTTTCTGTCGATTTTGACGCTGATGCCCTGTCCTACCGATTTCAGTGTCGGCATTCTTTTCTGCTCATTTTGGCGCTGACGCTCTTTTATACTGATTTCGGTACCGACGCCCTATGTTGCCAATTTCGTCAGTGACGTCGTTTTCTACTGATTTTGACACCTACGCCCTGTGCTATTGATTTTTATATTTGACATCCTGTGCTACTGATTTCTACATTTGTCATCCTTTTCTGTCTCGGATTCTTTGTGTGACCACGGGTCATCCTGACATTAGCTTTTGCAGATCATACAAATGTGTATCCTTACAGTTTGGTTATTCTGAGAATTATTCGTTCTGTCATCATGCCTGGTCGTGCAGATGCTTCATGGAAATCTGATTCGTATATGTTTGAGCAGTTTCAACAGTTCCTTGCTTCACAACCACAACCCTCTGCCATGTCAACTTCCTCTCATATAGGTTTGTCATCGTTTGGTATTTCAGGTATATCTTCATCCTTGTAGATTTTAGACTCCGGTGTTTTCCATCATATGTTATCCAATTTATCATCTTTTGTTTCTTTTTCTCTCAATTCATCTATATCTATTGTGACTGCTGATGATACTCCTATGTCATTAGTAGGTGCTGCTTCAATTGTTACATCTTCTTTATCTCTTACTAATGTTTATTATATTCTGAGTCTTACTTTAAATCTTATTTCTGTTAGTCAATTATATGAGTCTGGATACCTACCTAGTCTTTTTTCTTCATCCAATTGTTACGTTTAGGACCCGTGATCTCAGAGGATGATTGTGACCGATCATAGGCAAGGAAGACTCTATGTTTTAGATCAACTCAAAGTACCAGAAGTTGTAGCTTCAAGTGTGGATTTATCATCTTTTCATTTGAGTCATCCATCTTCTGATTTATTTTATTTGTGTCACTCTCATTTAGGTCATGTTTCAGTGTCTTGTTTGCAGTTTTTAGATTCTACAGGAGTATTAGGACCTTTAAAAAGTTCTGATATTTCTGATTGTAGTGGTTGTAAACTGACCAAATTTTCTACCTTACTATTATCTAAAAGTCTTTCTTTTTCTTCTGCTCCATTTAATCTTATCCACTCTGATGTGTGGAGACCCTCTCCTATTCCTACAAAAGGGGGTTCAAGGTATTATGCTTCGTTTATTGATGATTACACTTGTTACTCTTAGGTTTATCTTATGAAACATAGGTCTGTACAGATACTCCTGAACAGAATGATGTGGCTGAACAAAAACATAGGCATCTTGTTGAAACAACCCGCTCATTTTTATTGTTTGCTAGTGTTCCTAGTACCTTTGGGGGGGGGGGGGGAAGCAATCCTTACCACTGTTTACGTGATTAATAGAATTCCAACCTCACACAATTCAGACTTGTCACATTTTAAAAAATTGTATGGGCATGCTCCTCTCTACTCCTCTTTGCGTGTTTTTGATTGTACTTGTTTCATCCTTCGTCCACATGTCGAGCGTAATAAATTAGCCTCTCGGTCTGCTCTTTGTGTCTTTCTGGGTTATGATATTAGTCAAAAAGGATATCGTTGCTTTGATCTTGTTAGTCAAAAATTGTATGTCTCTTGTCATGTTGTGTTTCTTGAACATATTTCATTCTTTTCTATTCCTGCTAGTTCGCATAATATGACAAAATCGGATCTACTTTGCATTGATCCTTTTAATACCAACACTAAGGAAGCTTCACCCATAACTCCTACTGGTAGCTCAACTGAATATGGTACTTTGGTTCCCGAGATATCCGCTCCACATGCTCCTCCTTCTGCCACTATCGAATCATCTTTTGAGGTTGTGGATGATTCTTCTCTCCACCGTCGTCAATTTACTCATGTTCGTAAGTCTACTAAACTACCAACTTTTGCTTACTCCTGTTATTCTCATTCTTTTGCTTCATTTATTGTATCTATTCATTGTCTTTCTGAACTCGTATCCTATAGAGAAGCTGTTTGTAATTCACTTTGACAGAGTGCTTTGGCTAAGAAACTAACTGCTTTGCATTAGAGTTATATATGAGATTTGGTTCCATTGCCACCAAGAAAACATACTATTTGTTCTCGTTGAGTATATAATATCAAAACTAAATTTGATGGATCTATCGAACGATACAAAAATCATCTTGTTGCTAAAGGTTATTTTCATAAGTATGACATGGATTATGAGGAAATATTTGCTCCTGTTGCAAAAATGACGACTGTTCGTACTCTGATTGCTGTTGCTTCTGTTTGTCGATGGAGAATATCTCAGATGGATGTTAAGAATACATTTCTAAATGGTGATCTTCATGAAGAAGTTTATATGACACCTCCTCCTGGTATTTCACACCAACTTGGTGAAGTTTGCAAGCTTCGTAAAGCGCTTTATGGTCTCAAACAAGCACCTCATGCTTGGTTTGAGAAGTTCTTTACCGTGATTACTTCGTTTAGTTTTCATCCTAGTAATCATGATTCAACATTGTTTGTCAGATGTACGAGTGCAGGTCGTATTTTTTTTTTATCATTATATATTGATGACATGATTATTACTGGTGATGATTCTGATGGAATTGCTTCCTTGAAGTTTGAGTTGACTCATTATTTTGTTATGAAAGATTTGGGTATACTATGCTACTTTCTGAGCATTGAGGTTGCTTATTCCCCGAAAGGTTATCTTTTATCTCAGTCAAAATATATATCTGATCTGTTTGAGCATTCTCGTCTTATTGATAATATAGTTGTTGATACTCCTATTGAGACTAATGCTCGATATTCTCCATCTGATGGCTCACTTTTGCTGGATCCTAGTTTGTACAGAACTATTATTGGAAGCTTAGTTTATCTCATCGTGACTCATCCATATATTGCGTATACTGTTCATGTGGTTGGTCAATTTATCGCTGCACTAACTACAGTTCATTGGGATGTTCTTCTTCGTATTCTCAGGTATTTTCGGGGCACTAAATTTCAAAGCCTTTTATTTCCTTCTACTTCATCTCTTGAGCTGCGTGCATACTCTAATGCGGATTGGGCTGGTGATCCTACGGATTGTAAATCTATCACTAGTTTCTGCGTTTTTTTCTTGGTGATTCGTCCATTTCTTGGAAGAGTAAAAAGTAAGATGTTATTTCTAAATCTTCCACAGAAGCTGAGTATCGTGCCATGACCTCAACTATTTATGAGATAGTTTGGTTGGTTGCGGATATGGGTATCTCTCTTGATCAACGTACTCCGTTATATTGTGATAATCAGAGTGTTATTCAAATTACGCGCAATTCAGTTTTCCATGAGCGGACGAAACATATTGAAATTGATTGTCACATTACTCGTCACTATCTTCGGATTGACACTATCACATTGTCTTTTGTTCCTTCAAAGATACAGATTGCTGATATGTTTACCAAGGTACATTCCGCTTCACGTTTGCGTTTCTTATCTGACAAACTCTCAATGCTTCTAGTTGTAGCATCATGAGTTTGGGGGGATGTTAGATTATATTTATTTATTTATTTATTTATAGTTTTTAGGGTAATTTGGTTTTTTTTTTTTATATATTTAAAGTTTAGGGTTTCTTAAAACTATGTAAGACCTTATACTCTGTATTTCTAAGAATCAATTTTGGATTCGATAATGTGATTAGTTTTTTCTGCCTCTTAATTTACCGTGCATAACCAATGCATGTAGCAATAGACAGATTAGTAAATGTCAAATACAGGAGTACAGGACTATTATTTCACCTTCAACATTTGATCATGTGGAATGCTGTCGAGAAGGTGCTTATCGTCTCCCTTCACATAACTGGGACGGTTGTGAGAGGTACTGGAACGAGCATTATCATCTTTTGCCACCAAGAAGCTGCTTATCGTTTGAGAATGCTGCAAGGCCAACATGAGATGGGATGTCAAAACCGAACATACTTTTAAAAATATTGACAACAATAGTGCAAAAGACGCACTAAGGCACTCAATTGGGTATTCTGAATGCTCTACGAGTGGCTGAATTATCCTATTTGGCAGAATGTTGATCAACCTAGCAAACAAAATCTGATTTTAGAGAATAAACAAGTTTAGGAGTTGGAATTGGAAAATAATACGGCCTAAATTAACAAATGAATTCATGGAGAGGTTCGTCCAAAAACCTAATCACTCAATCTCATAATCTAGTGTTCATCGTGCTTTAAAATTAAGATTATTTAATAATTTACAAAAGTAAAAAAAAAGGGTTCATTTATCTGTGTATAACAATTCACCTTCAATAGTGTATCAGCAAGCATAGGATGCCAGAGGAAACAGTGATTGATGATACAAAAATATTAGATTAATTAGTCGCAAATAAAAAGGAATAAAATCAGCACAACAGAGTGAAATCAACAAAAGTATTATCACTTTAGGATAGAGATCTACCTGCATTCCTTGAAATGGCCCGACGAATATATATAATAATAAAGTTCCACATATAAGATTTCTACCATTCCGAATAAACATGTTTGACATGAAATCAGAGTAAGAGAATTTATGATGACTCGAACTGAGTAAGCAGTTTCTCTCCTACATGAACGTACAGATGATTACAAAGCAATGCTGCTATTAAAAAGACAATGTGATGAATGTTAATTATATTTGCTTCCAACCAGAACCCTTAATTCAGAAATATTTTATTTGCTCTCAGTTTGAATTTGCAATCAAAATTCGTCTTGGAAATTCTCATGATCAACTAAGATCAACAAACTTCACATAAAAAAGTAATTTTAGTTAAAAATCATCAATATTCTAATCATAATGTTACTGTAAAACACTAGATAACCATAGAAATAATATAAAATTGAACTACACTGCAAACTGAAAAGATTACAGCTAGAGGTGTAAGATATATAAAAAAAAAGATAGACAAACTTGATTCTACTCCGTCGAACTGAAGGGTTAATGGATCTGGAACAAATGATGGTATAGCATAGATTTTTCTTTTTATGCGAATTTTCCTTCATGCGTACGTCAACCAAAGCCCTGTGTGTGCTATCCGATCCGCTTTTGTCGGCATGTAATTAAAGAGACTCCAGATGGAAGGGAAGGGGGAATTCTCACCAGCAAAAATCAATGTTCTACGGTACTGAGGTTTTTCAGCGCTTCTGTCAAGTCATATATCCAGTTCAGGAATCAATCAATCTGTTATGAATGCTCTTCACCTTAATTTATTTGCTCAGATTTTTAGGGTGCATTTGATTGGGGTTATTCTTGATAATCTTGGTTATTCATCCATGATTATTAATAAAAATTCTGTTTGATTTAGGTAATCGATGTTCCCGAGGAATGTTCCATACCTGACACGTGAACCAAAGGGACATGCAACCAGGAATCTCGGAAAACTGAAGTTTTTCTTGATTCCGGGATTAACTAATTTTTTTATCCAAAATACCCTCGGATAAGAGAAAAATGTGACAAAAAAACGTAAAGGAAAAAATAAAAAATATATATTTTTTTTAAAAAAATAAAAAAAACATTAAAAATATATAAAAAGACATAAAAAAGTTTTAAAAAAAAAAGAAAAATATAAAAATAGGAAAAACTTAAAAAAAATAAAAAACATTTTAAAAAAAGTAAAAAATAATAAAAAAACGTTAAAAAACATAAAAATAAAAAAAAAAAAAAAAAAAAAAAAAAAAAAAAAAAAAAAAAAAAAAAAAAAAAAAAAAAAAAAAAAAATAAAAAAAAAAAAAAAAAAAAAAAAAAAAAAAAAAAAAAAAAAAAAAAAAAAAAAAAAAAAAAAAAATATATTAAAATAAAGAAAAACATGAAGAAGAAAAAGTTAAAAATAAATGTAGAGTTTAAATAATAATAATAATAATAATAATAATAATAATATTATTATTATTATTATTATTATTATTAATCTTCTGTCAGGTTCCCCAAGACTCAGTCCCCTCATTCTCTCGATCGACTACAGCCCGGTTGGACCCTAGGGCTCAGTCCCTTCATTTCTCTTGGGCACCAACCATGTCGACTTTATGCCGATCGGACCCTAGGGCTCAGTTTTCTCACTTCTCCTGGACACCAGCCTAGCCTTACTCCCAATTGGCTTCTTAGTCGGTGGATCCCTAGGGGATAATGCTCTCAGAGAATTGTAATAACTTATCAGAGAATAATAATTATTTATCAGGGAATATTTCAATGCTCCACCACATACAAACCACGGAACCTTCCTATACCCAATGGAAGTCTGTCGTACATCCTTTTTTACCCGACACCCCCTGACATTCGACATTTTTTGATGCCTTATGATTGTGGAGGTTATGAAAGGCAGCATAAAAAGGAGATCATTTCCGCTGGCCAGGTACACGCTAGGTAGTAGTCTTACTTACGCACACACATTTATTATTCTTCTTTTTCTTTTTGCTCGTCCTCTTTCTGACTTGAGCGTCGGAGGGTCTGCGCCAGAGACCTCTTCCCTGGTTCTCGCTCTAATACTCTCGGGTGCTTGGTCTGTGGTGTTTGCAGGGTCGTGAGTACTATCAGCGATCCTCTCTAATAGGCCCCAGATTCCTCTCTTCGTCAACATTCTTATCATCGTCAAAAGCCGACCCTGTCACTCCCCAAGACCCAGGCGGATGACATCGGCGTTGCTCGCGAATATAAATATTCAAAAATAACAAGTCTCACAAAGTGAATATCAAACCAATAATAATATAATGGAATATTGTCTTTACAATCCAAAAGCAAAAAGTGAAAGCGTACGAGTAAAGATAACATGAACTAAAAGGAAAAATCACTTGGACATGACTTCATTACCAACCTCAAAACGTCTCTTGCTCCTCTCTCTCGACTTGTTCATCATCTTTATTTGGGGATGAGAGTAAGGGGGGGGGGGGGGGTGAGCGCTTGGGAAAATACTCAGTAAGTGGGGTCGATCAAATATAGCATGATAGAATATAAAATATAGCAAAACATTCAGAATTCATAACAAGAATATATTTCATGAAACATGACAGAAACATAACTTAATCTCAAACAAATACTTTTAACACTGTTAATCATCTTGTTTTCTATGGTGTTACTGATCAGTCCCTATATATAATTCCTCTAAGGGGTGAGGCCATATATTGATTATTATTACCCACTGCATCAGAGCCATAACTTGTCATATTTTATCATGTTTTCGGAAATTCCTTTTACTATATCTAAGTTGAGTCATAACAGTGCATCTTGGAAATAAAAAATAAAAAATAAATGAATAAGTAATATAAAATGATCCATCATGAAATAAAAACATAGATTGCACAAAGCTATAATCAAAAATGAAAATCCACTTACTTTGTCAGAAACTTCTTCGGTTTTGGACAGAAACTTGGGCAGAACTTGTGCAAAAATGTGATTGAAGTTTGGACGAATTTCATAAAGTGTTGATCAAAGGATTTGAGTGTGCCTTTGGAAGACAATGTATTGCCTATTTATAGGCATGAAGGGGTGGCCAAGGCATATGAAGAGATTGTTGGGACCTTGACGTCCGCTAGAGGGGGGGGGGGGGGGGGGAATAGAGTCTCACCCAAATTGATCGCATCCTATAATGTTAGTATACAACGGAAATAAAAAAACAAATCTAACAAATAGAATGCTAAACCTAGAGGTAATACCAAGACAATCAAACCTCTAACACGTTTATGTAACATGGTTCAGAGATTACTTACTCCTATTCCATAGTTGTCCGTAAAGTGGATGATCCCGATCCGTCAGTGGATGACTCCCCAAAAAATCTTCGGCTAGCTCAAGCTCCTTGTCGGTGGAGAAACCTCACCACAAACACTTGAATACAAGCACACCGATCACATGAGGGCTTGGGAGACTCTAATAGGCTTTAACCAAATCTATTTCGTCAATCTTAACCAAGCTTCCAATACTTGGTTATATAGGCCACGAGTTGGAAAACCCCGCCTACCAGTCGACTGCTAAAACCATCAGTCGACTGCCCTCTGTGGAGATTCAACCGTTACAACCCAACGGCTCGATACCAGTCGACTATTCCACACTACCCGAATGAACAGAAACATTCTATTCTCTCCCAGTCGACTGCCCGGTCGACCGCACCAGTCGACTGATGAAAACACCAATCGACTGCTACAGTAATGCTATAGTACTACTACAGTACGCTATAGTGCCCCCTAATCCTAGGATTTAACCCCCGAGTATATTCACTTAGCACTCGTCCTCATCCGACCAACCTAGATCTAGCCTTCTAGTCTCCTCCATCAGCCTTGCGTCCCTCGAATGCCTCCCCATCCTTCACGTCTTGCCTTCTGGAGCTTCCATCAGCCTTGTCATTGTTGTCGGGTCTTCCTTTACTAAGAGGTCGCACCTCCGGGATTTCATCCATTGCCAAGTCACACTTGGACTTACGTTTCCAAGACTATATGCTCGGACTTACACCGCCAATACTCATCCTTGGACTTTCCTCCTTTGCCAAAATCACCCTTGGACTTTCCTTGTTGTACCTGTATCCTACACACTCACAATACATATCAAATACAACAATAAACCTAACTTAAATCTTTATCCAAACATCAAAAACCTAGGGTACCCAAATTGCTCCAACAGAGATGGCTAGATGAATGGTCATGGCTAGCATTAAAAAGGTTAGGTGAAAAGTCATGGCTAGCATTAAAAAGGCTAGGTGAAAGGTTATGGCTAGATGAATGGTCATCATACCATTACAACTTAGCATAGTGTCTACTAGTGTCTATCTCTATGTCTAAAATTGGGTCTTCACATCCCACCCTTCTTATTGGAATTTTCATCCTCAAAACTTGAGCTTGCTTTATCTTTGAAGAGATATGGATAATGCTTGCGCTTCTTTTCCTCGGGTTCCTAGGTAGCTTCCTTTTCAGTGTGATTGGACCATTGTACTTTGATGTACAGGATAGTTCTTCGTCTAAGTACTTGATCCTTGGTATCAATAATTCGAATGGTAACTTCTTCATACTTCAATTCTTCATTCAAATTTCCTTCGATTAGGAGTGGTCTAGTTTCCAAATGTGGCTCGGATTTGGAACATATCTTCTTAGTTGGAAAACGTGAAAGAGATTATGAATCCTTGACATATCCGGCGGTAATGCTAGTCTGTAAGCTAGTGATCCCACTTTCTCTAGAATTTCGAAAGGCCCTACATATCTAGGATTTAGTTTCCCAACTTTATTGAATCGAACCACTCCCTTCATTGGCGAAATCTTTATATAGGCCTTATCTCCTGTTTTGAATTCCACTGGTCTTCTTTTTAAATTAGCCCTACTATTTTGTCGATCCTGAGCAGCCTTGAGTCATTCCTTGACGACAGTCACTTTTTCTACCATTATTTGGATAAGCTCAGGTCCAGTGATAATTTTTTCTCCTACTTCATCCCAATATAGAGGTGACCGACACTTGCGCCCATATAGAGCCTCGTATGGGGTCATTCCAATGCTGCTATAATAATTGTTATTATAGGAAAACTCGATTGAGGGTAGGTGCTCACTCCAATTACTATTGAAGTCCATAGCACATGCTCTTAGCATGTCTTCAAGTGTCTGTATTGTCCTCTCAGTTTGTCCATCAGTCTGAGGGTGATAGGCCGTGTTGAGAGTGACCTTAGTCCCCATAGCTTTTTGAAAACTTTATCAAAAATGAGACACAAATCTTGGGTCTCTATCGAATAGTATGCTTGCCAGAACTTCATGCAACCGCACAATGTTGTCCATGTATGGAGTAGCCAACTTATCCAGATTATAATTCATGCGGACGGGTAGGAAGTGTGAAGATTTTATGAGTCTATCCACCACTACCCATATTCGGGCTCTATCTTGACTTTGACAATCCCACCACAAAGTCCAAGGAAATGTGCTCTCATTTCCACTCTGGAATCTCTAAAGGTTAAAGAAGTCCTCCAGGTCGTTGGTGCTATGCTTTGACCTGTTGGTATACTAGGTACCTAGAGACAAATTTCCCAACATCCTTTTTTCATTCCGCTTCACCAGAAGTTCTTCTTCACATCCCTATACATCTTTGTACTACCAGGGTGGTACGAGAATTTTTATTTATGGACCTCAGATATTATTTCTTGCCAAAGATTATCAATGTCAGAAACCCACAACCTTCCTTTCATCCATAGGATCCCACTATCATTTGTTTAAAGATTAGGTGCTTTTCCCTTTTTGATCTGCTCCGTAAGTCTTGCCAACTTCAGGTTTTGCTTCTGCTTTAACTTGATTGTTTCTCGAAGGCATGGTTGTGCTAAGAGTGATGCCAAAATTGTCTTGCCCATGCTCTTCAACTTAATGTATCAACTACCTTGTTTGCTTTGCCTGGGTGGCAACTTATTATTAAGTCATAATTCTTTAAGAGCTCAACCCATCGTCTGTACCTCATGTTTAATTCTTTATGCGTAAACAAATACATGAGACTCTGATGATCTGTAAACACTTCACACCTGGTACCATATAGGTAGTGTCTTTAAATTTTTAGTGTGAATACTACCGTAGCTAGTTCGAGGCCATGTGTTGGATAGTTTTGCTCGTATGATTTCAGTTGTCATGAAGAGTAAGCAATAACCCTTCACTCTTGCATGAGGATGCACCCCAGACCTCATTTTGATGCATCACTATAAATAATGAAGTCTTTATCCTCTGCGGGTAGTACTAGTACTGGTGTAGATGCAAGCCTTTTCTTCAAAGTTACAAAACTCTTCTCACATTCTCCACTCTAGTTAAATTTGGAGTTCTTTTGTGTGAGCTTCGTGAGAGATATAGCTATTGAGGAAAATCCTTCAATGAATTTTCGATAATAGCTCGCTAGCCCCAAAAAGCTTCAAACCTCTGTTACTGTGTTTGGTCTTGGTCAGTCTAAAATTATTTCCACTTTCTTGGGATCTATAGAAATGCTTACTTTGGAGATTATGTGACCCAAAAAGGTGACGTTTTTTAACCAAAATTCATATTTCTTGAATTTGGCATATAGTTCATTTTTTCTCAGTGTCTGGAGGGTAAGGCAAATGTGCACTTTATGGTCTTCTTCACTATGTGAATATACGAGGATGTCGCCAATAAACATCACCACAAATTTACCAAGATATGGTCTGAACATTCTATTCATGAGATCCATGAATGCTACCAGGGCATTGGTTAAGCCAAACGATATTACCATGAACTCGTAGTGTCCATACCTAGTTCTGAAAGCCGTCTTTGGTATATCTTCGGCCTTGACCTTCAGCTGGTGATAGCTCGACCTTGAATCGAGTTTAGAGAACACTGTAGCTCCTTTAAGTTGGTTAAAGAGATCGTCTATCCTTGGAAGGGGTACTTATTCTTGATTGTGATTTTATTCAATTCCCGATAATCGATACACAATCTCATACTCCTGTCTTTCTTCTTCACAAATAAAACTGGGGCTCTCCACGGAGATGTGCGCAGTCTAATTTGTTTTTATGTCTAACAACTCTTGAAGTTGTTTGATCCTGTCTGAGAGCTTACGAGATGAAGCGCTGGGCGACGATGAGCGATGGCGAATAATGATACTGGTGCCGATGAATAGGAGAGGATCCAAGAAAACCACAGCGGACCTCACGAGAGACCAAAGACGAGACAATAGACCCGAGAAAACCAGAGCGGATCTATGAAAAATATCTATCAAAGATGAACTTCGGTGATGTATCTCCGTAGATCAATGGAGACCTAGCAACTCGATGGATGATCCCCTATTCCTGCGCACAATGAGACCAACCAACAAAATGTTAGTGACCTAAGATCGGGGTGAGAATCCCTGACTAGGCCCTCCAACGTTCAAGTTAGTCTCTGGTGAGAAGAAGAAGTCGTATGAAGGAAGATGAGAATTAGGGTTTGATTCAGATGCAATGCCTATGTTTGCGTACCTTGCCAGTGGAGAGGATTCTCCTTTTTATTCCACCTCATTTAACCTCCACAGTCATGAGGTGAACCCTAGTTTGTTAGAGTTTGTTAAAAGATGACATAAGCCAGAACTGCAATAATAGTTTAAGGAATTTTTTTCTTACCCCAGATGTACCTTCTTTGTTGTTTAACATACCTGTGAAGATTTCTAGAAGCTATTTGTCGCCAAAATTGATTAAGCTGTCATATGATTGCATGTTGTTATAGTTCACCTATTACATATTCTTGATTGTAAGTTGGTCGAAGAGGTCGTCTATCCTGGGAAGGGGTACTTATTCTTGATTGTGATTTTATTCAATTCCCGATAATCGATACACAATCTCATACTCCCGTCTTTCTTCTTCACAAATAAAACTGGGGCTCTCCACGGAGATGTGCGCAGTCTAATTTGTTTTTATGTCTAACAACTCTTGAAGTTGTTCTTTGAGTTCTACCGGGGCCATTCGGTAGGGTACCCTCGATATTGGCGTCACACCTGGTGCTAAATTAATTTTAAAGTCTACTTCATGGTCTAGAACTGTACTAGGTAGTTCCTCAGGAAATACATCTGGGAATTCTTGAACGACTGGAATTTCTTCTAGCTTGGCCTCAGTTTTCTCTTCCACCTTGCGTATCATAGCTAGATAGATTTCATCATCGCTCCTCATGGCTTTCCAAGTCTGAGATGCGGACAGGAGTAGTCTCTTTTTCTTGTCCTTGCCATGGTAGATAATTTCTTCTTGGCTTGAAGCCCGAAGTTTGACATTCTTCCGGTGGAAATCCACTAATGCGTGGTTCTTGGCCAACCAATCCATTCCAAGAATGACATCGAAATTCAACCATGTTTAGTTGAATCAGATCAGCTTTGAATGTATGATTACCAATACTGACTTGACAGCTTCGATGCAACTTATGAGTTTGGATGACCTTATTAGTGGGCATCGCTACTCTATATGGTTCATTAAGTACTTCAGCTCTGAGTCCTAACTTCTTAGTGAATCTTTTAGATATAAAAGAATGAGTGGCACCACAGTCAAATAATACATAGGCAATCATTTTATTGATTAGAATGGTACCCGCCACCACATCGCTTGCGTCTTCCGCCTCTTTTTGAGTCATAGCGAACACCCGAGCGTTAGGTTTATTCTCCTTTAGTTTATTATGGGCCGCAATAGAATTTGACCCTGTCCCTTGTTTCTTGGGTTTAGGATAGTCCGCAATTCGATGCCCCATCTTTCCACAATTAAAGTATGCACCGAAGATCCTACAGCATTCTTCGAGATGTCTAAAGTTAAAAGTAGGACATGACTTAACGCCTTGGGAGGACGAAGTGAAAGAGGGTCCTTTAGATGGGCCACTTAATAGGTTGGGTCGTTTTAACCTTTGTTTAATTGGGAAAGATTGACTTGTGAGGGGTCGCTTGTTCTTGCCCTTGTCTTCACGCCGTTTGATGTCTGTTTCGGCTCTAATGGCTACTCCCATCAGATCGGTGAAGTTGGTTAGCTTATAGACTATTAACACTGATTGAATTCGGCTACTCAAATCCTTCTTGAAGTGATGTAGCTTCAGGGTGTCATCTACCATGATGGTTGGGTTATAAGTCCCGAGTGAGTTGAACTTTGAGGTGTACTCCACCATAAACATACTCGAAGCCTGAGTAAAGTTTTCAAATTCACTCAGCTTTTGTAAACTGAACTCAGTCGGATAGTACTGCTTCAAGAACAACTCTTTAAATTGTTGCCATGTCACTGGTCCGGCTTCAGTCATTGCTGGTGAAATGATTTCTCACCACTTCTATACCTTATCTTCTAGGAAGAGTGTCACGACGCCCACCTTAAACACCTCCGGGATTTTCAATAGTCGAAGCTAAGTCTCGATATTCTTGAGCCAGTTTTGACTAACTTCTGGGTCGAGGTTGCCATCAAATGTCGAGGCTCTGTTCTTCCGAAGAGACTCATAGTGGCACTTAATGCCACGCGGTTGGGCTTCTGGTGGCGAGTTGGCATTCTGATTAGCACTTGGGGTCGCTAACCCTTGTAGTGTGGTTGCTACGATGGTAGCGATGGCCATTAAATCTTCTCGGCTGAGGCTAACTCTTGGGGGAGGGTTTGCATCTTCATTGTTATTGCGGTTGGCGTAGTTGGGGTTACAATTATTTCGAATGGGTCTGTCGGTTATTTCCTAAAATCGGATAAGCGAAATGGTTCATGATAGTTCAAAGATAACTGCTTAAGTAATGAGGAGTATGGAATGATTAACGAAATAGGATTTCGACTTTCCTACAAGAAGTTATAGGCAATCGAAAATTTTCTCGAAAAGGTAAAAACGTGATTTCAGAGGCCTAAACAATGGAATTCAGCAGAAAATGACATGCGTCACGATAAAGGAAACCTTCATCGTGATTTTTCCCCTAGTTAGGCTGTTTCGGAGGGGCACTAGTTGTTTGCCAAAAATCCAACTTCGTCAGATTTGCGTACAAAATGTCCCAATCGGATTTTAGAAACCTGACTTTGATACCACTTCAATGTCACGCCCCAAGACCCAGGCACACGACACAGGTGTTGCTTGCGAATATAAATTGTAACACCCCTAGTTTTTTTTCATAAATATAACTACAGACGTCACTTCCTCATATTTCCATTATGGTTTCTTAGTTCAAATAAAATTACATAGATGGTTCGAAAGAAAACATCACTAAATGCAAAATTCAAATCGGATGGTCTTCGGGTTGTACTACCCTTGTTCCAAGATGACTCACTAGTCAATGCCTCCTGTTTTGTTCGTCTCATTGTCTAAAAATAAAAGGGTTATAATCTATCAGTCGAGAGACTCAACATGTTCAAAATGATGTTATGCATTAGTTAGCGACTATAATCTAATGTACTAAGGGAAACCAAATTCAAGGTTGTTGGCGCTCCTTGGAATACCATTCTGTTTCTCCTGTACAAAAAAAAATTTGTACAAGTACAGAATTTTTCCTAGCAACCCATGTGCTCTTCAAAAGTCAAACTTGGATTGGAAACGAAACTTAATATTTTTACTCCAAGTTTGTTCTTCAAAGTTAAACCTGGATTGGAAATGAAACTTAACATTTTTACTCCAAGTTTAACCCTTGTGTTCTTCTGAAGTTAAACCATATTACAGAAGTTGATTAAATATTTATTTCAAGGATCGACTTTCAGGTTGTAGGCGAGGCACTAGGCCTTCTTGGTTATGTGATCATCCACCACTTCCTAGACAAAACATTTCAAAGAAATTGAATATTTAAACTTCTCACAATAACCTTAGATTTAACTACAGAGATCTCAATCAAAGCACAAGATCGAAACATAAATTGAAGCACAAAAATGAAAATACAAAATTGCTAGCCTCTTGTATTGGTATTTCAGGATTCATACAAAGAAAACAAAACTAGTTGTACTGCGGAATAAATAACTAGTTGTACCTTTCTTCGTAGACAAAGACCTCTTAACCTTCTGGCGTATTCCTCTCCTCTTCTTGGACGTCGTGTGAGCGACGATCTACCAAGACAAAAACACACCCGAACCCTTTTTGTTTCCAAGCCGCCTACCACCAAAAGACGCAAAGAAAAGAACGCCTCCTCCTTCTTCTTCTCCAAGCCGCCGACCACCAAGGTACTTCGTCTCTTCATTTTCTTTTCCTCTAAGCTCCAGCCACCAAGAGAAGATGGGGCACCGGCCCTAGAGGGAAGAAAAGGGAAGAATAAAAGAAGTGGGGCGCCGATCCTAGAGGAAAGAAAAGAAAGAATGGGGCGCCGGCCTTAAGGGAAAAGAGAGGGTTTTTAGTTGTGGAGAACAACTTATCAATTCTTAATTGAATTGTTAATTTTTGTGGCATAACTTCCTCTCCTTTTATAACTCTTTGCCCTAGATAAAAAAAGAGAAAAAGTAATAGATTTTTGTTTAGAAAAAATCTCTAGAAAAAAATTAACATAATTCTTTTTAGAAAAATTTCTTAAGAAAGAATTAGTATAATTCTTTTTAGAAAATTTCTAAGAAAGAATCAACATAATCATTTTTAGAAAAAATCTCTAGGAAAGAATTAACATAATTCTTTTTAGAAAAATTTCTTAGAAAAGAATTAATGTAATTTTTTTTAGAAAATTTCTAAGAAAGAATCAATGTAATTCTTTTTTTAAAAAATCTCTAATTTTGTTGAGAAAAAAAATCTCCTCCTTATTTTTTTATTTTCCTTTTTATTTTCTTTTCTTTTGGTTTGGCCGACCCCTTGCTTGGGCACCAAGCAAGGATGTGGTCGGCCCCTTTCTTGGGTAGGAAGCAAAATGAAAATGGGTGAATGCGAGGCTTTATAGAGGCTACAACAGGGACCGAGAGGAGAAATTGGTTTTGGCCTCCTAATGGACTTGAGCTTCCTGTGTTCGACCCAAACATCCAACTCAAGTTCATCAATAATAACTCATACCACTAAAGAGTTATTATTGAACTACCGCATCAATCCTATATTACATTATGAGCTCCTTCTTATCATAAGTGCGTTAGTATCTCTATGTTTAAGATATCGTATATCCGTTAATTAAATGAGTTACTGACAACTCACTTTAATTAACATCATCCTCCAAGAGTAGTATCACTCAACTTTATTATCATGTCAGACTAAGTCCACCTGAAGGGTTTACATGATAATCCTTATGAGCTCCTCAAGGGGACATCATCAACCTAAATTACTAGGACATAGTTTCCTTTTATAATCAACAACACACCATATAAATAATATTATTTTCTAACTTATCGGGCTTATTGATTTAACTGAATAAATCTCACCCTTTGATAAATTAAAGAAATAAATACTAAGTATATGTGTTTGTTATTATATCGGGATTAAGAGTACGCACATCCATAATAACAGAGGTTTTATTCTTTTATGCAGTCAGTATAAAAAGAAACAACCTTAAATGGTCCTACTCAATAACACATAGTGTACTAGTGTAATTTTATAGTCAAGATAAACTAATACCAAATTACACTACAACCGTTACAATGGTTTACCCCTATCCATCTCGGTCGTGAGCTACTATTTATAATTTATAAGGAACTGATAACATGATCTTCTGTGTGGCACCACACACCATGTTATCTACAATATAAATTAAACGGACAACTGCATTAATATAAAAATGTAACACTTGACCAAAGTGATTCTCATTTCAAAATATAAATGTTCATATAAAAAGCTAGGCTTTAAGTATACATCCTAACAATCTCCCACTTATACTAAAAGACTATGCTACAATATATGCTGTCATATATCTGATTCCCATCCCCTCAATATGCCCATCATAAGCTCTCGCTAGAAGGACCATAGTGAAAGGATCTGCCAGGTTATCTGCTGATGCAATCTTGGCGACAACAACTTCTCCTCGCTTTACGATATCTCGTATCAGGTGGTACTTGCACTCAATGTGTTTACTTCCCTTATGGGTGTGTGGTTCCTTCGAGTTTGCTACTGCACCACTATTATCACAATAAATTGTGATAATTTTGGGTCAACCAGGAATCACATCTAAGTCTATCAAGAAGTTTCTGAGTCATACTGCTTCTTTGGCTGCCTCAGAGGCTGCCACATATTTAGCTTCCATGGTGGAGTCCGAAACGCATTTCTGCTTAACACTCATCCATGTTATGGATCCACCTCCCAAAGCAAACACATACCTTGAGGTTGACTTACTATTGCCGCTATCTGATTGAAAATCCGAATCCGTGTAACCTACAGGGAGCAAATCATCTGCCTGGTAAACCAGCATATAATCTCTAGCCCTTCTCAAGTATTTTAATATATGCTTTACGGCAATCCAATGTCTCTGTCCTGGATTACTTTGATATATGCTAATGTAATGCACAAAAATTCTCAAAATTATTTTAGAAAAATTCTACGATTTTTCTGGAATTTTAGGATATTTTTATGGAATTTTTAGAGTAGCGGAAGTAGCAAAAATAAATATAATCGTAAAATGGCCTAGGTGGGAATTGAACCCGAGACCTATTGGGTTCTACGACTTATGGTGAACTTTAGTAACCAGGTGAACCCAGCAGGGCCGTGCTGAAAGGAAAGGGAACCAATAATATTTATGTTAGATTTGAGCGAATTAATTCCTTGATATAAATAGGGAATTAAGTGAGGAGTTTTATTTTTTTAACGTGACCTATCTCTTCTCCTCAACCCTCACCGCCGCCCACTTCTCTTTTCCCCTCCCTCTCTCGGCGCACCAAGCCAAGGGTTCTAGGAGCACCTCCCGGCAACACAAAGGATACGAGGACACTCCTCTCCGCGAGAAGAACGCGTAGACGTGAGAAGATCGTCGAGAGGATCGTCTCCACCGGAAAACTAGCGACTAGATTCGTAAGAAAACTAGCACACGAGGTAAGAAACCCCTCACCTGCAATATAAGTAGCTTTCGTGTGAATTCCATGTCTTAGTTTAGTAATATGTAGACTATCGACACAAAGAATGTGAATTAGCGCATACCAAGTGTTCGATTAAATTGTTTAGCACAGAAAAATGCAACTTAGGCATTATAGTAGCTTAGATAAATGCAATAGAAGCATTTTTACAGCTTATTTAGTCTTGCTTCAGCTTTTACAGGACTAGATGTCCAATGGGTGGGCTCCCACAGTCGCCTCTAGGTTTAGATAACCTAGTTCTGGGTTTAGACAACCTAGTAAAAGCAAGACAAGAATTTATTAGCTTATGTTCAGTATTTTACTTTCTCAGTGGCACTGTACTGGATTAGATATCCATTGGGTTGGTCTCCCACAGTCGTCCCTAGTTTCAGATAACCTAGTAACCCTACTAAATTCGGGACTTGCAAACCCGGGTCTAGTTAGGGATGCGCGTATAGCACGTACAGTTGTCGGGCCCATTAGCAGCATGATTATGTATTTTCACCTATTATGATAATTAGTTTTCAAAACTCACAAATCAGTTGTGTATACAGTCTAACTTCAGTACTAGCTTAGTTTAGTTTAGCTCAGTTCATGCTTCAGCTCAGCTCTTTCCTATGTTTATGTATGATAGCTCTATGCTCTGTTGGTTGCTACTCGAAAAACCTAGAGGTTCCACTGTACAAAAAATTTGTACAAAAGTCTGAACCTTCTCCTAGCTACCATGTGTTCTTTTAAATTAAATTTTGGATCCCCTGCGGAACTTAACACGTTTGATCCAAAACTTAATCTATTTGTTCTTTTAGGTTTTGACTTGGATCTCCTGCGGAACTTAACACGTTCGACCCAAATCGCCTTAAGTTATTAATTCCATTAAATATTAATTTCCATAATTGGTTCCCAGTACTGACGTGGCGAGGCACATGGCCTTCTTGGATATGGGAGCAACCACCACCGACTAGACAAAACCTTTTATAGAAATCTAATATTTAATTTCCTAAAATAACTTTAGGTTAACTGAAAAGAACAATCAAATCACAAGGAAAAAATAAAACAAAAGAACACAACTTCGAAAAACATATTCGAAATACTAGAATCGTAAGCCTCTTGTATTTGGTATTATTTCCATAAATAACTAGCATGATGCGGAAAGAAAAATTACTAGTTATACCTTCTAGAAAGACCTCTTGATATTCTACCGTATTCCTCTTCTAACCTTGGACGTTGTGTGGGCAACGATCTTCCGAGATGAGAAACCACCAAGCACCTTCTTCTTCTCCTAGCTAGGTTCGGCCAACACAAAGAAGCTTCACCAAGGACGAAGAACAAAACACCAACCAAGCTTCAAGGGATACAAGCTTTCTCTCCTTCTTCTTCTTCTTCTCCAAGTAGTATCCGGCCACCACAAGAACTCCAAGCAAGAGATAGGTTTCGGCCACCACAAAAGAGGAAGAAAGGAAGAGGATGGCCGGCCACAACAATTTTCTTCAAGGATGAAGAATTTCGGCCACCACCAATGCTCCAAGGGATGCTAGAGATGAGACTTGCTTTCTCTCCTTCTTCTCCTTCCTTGATCCGGCCACAAACAAAAGCTCCACCAAGAAGATAGGTTTCGGCCAACAAGAGGAGAAGAGAGAAAGGGAAGGGCCGGCCACCACACCAAGGAAAAGAGGGAGAAAAATAATAGAGGTTATCACCCATGAAGGCACCCTCACCCCTTCTTTTATATTCCTTGGCCTAGGCAAATTAGGAAATTTAATTACAATAAAATTTCCTTAATTTTCCTTGACATGAATTAATTTGAAGTATTAAATAAAACTTCCTTTTTATCCATGTATTGGCCGGCCACAATCAATAGAGAAAAATTAGGAGAATTTCAATCAACAAATTAAAACTTCCTAATTTATCTCCGGAAATTTTAAAATTAAAATTTCTCTTCAAAAATCCCTTCATGGTTAATAAAAAGAAATTTCTATAATTTTATTTTTCAACATGTGAATAATTCTACAAAGAGAAAATAAAATATCTTTCTAATCTACAAATAAGGAAAGAGATCTCTTTCTTTAATCTTTTGTAGATCCTTTTAAGAGAGATATTTTAATTTTAATTTTCTCCAATAAATTATATCTTTCAGATAAGAAAAATTAAAATTAAAATTCTTTTTATTTTATTATGGCCGGCCCCCTCTAGCTTGGGTTCAAGCTTAGGGCCGGCCACCTTATTAACCATGCTTAGGCCGGCCCTAGCTTGATCCAAGCTAGCTTGGCCGGCCCCCTTTAGGTGGGTATAGAAGGTGGGTATAGGTGGGTATAGTACTCTATAATTAAGAGGCTACGATAGGGACCGAGAGGAGGAATTGGTTTTGGTCTCCCGATAAAATTAAGCATCCCGTGTTCGCCCCGAACACACAACTTAATTTTATCAATAATAATTCATTCCACTAGAGAACTATTATTGAACTACCGCACCAATCCCAAATTACATTTTTGGGCTCCTTCTTATTATGAGTGTGTTAGTCTCCCTGTGTTTAAGATATCGAATGTCCACTAATTAAGTGAGTTACTGACAACTCATTTAATTAATATCTTAGTCCAAGAGTAGTACCACTCAACCTTATCATCATGTCGGACTAAGTCCACCTGCAGGGTTTAACATGACAATCCTTATGAGCTCCTCTTGAGGACATTATCAACCTAGTATCTCTAGGACACAGTTTCCTTCTATAATCAACAACACACACTATAAGTGATATCATTTCCCAACTTATCGGGCTTATTGATTCATCGAACTAAATCTCACCCATTGATAAATTAAAGAAATAAATATCAAATATATGTGCTTGTTATTATATTAGGATTAAGAGCACACACTTCCATAACAACTGAGGTCTTTGTTCCTTTATAAAGTCAGTACAAAAGAAACGACCTCAAATGGTCCTACTCAATAAACTCTGAGTGTACTAGTGTAATTATACAGTCAAGATAAACTGATACCTAATTACACTACGACCTTCTAATGGTTTGTTCCTTTCCATTTTAGTCGTGAGCTACTGTTTATAATTTATAAGGTTCTGATAACATCATCTTCTGCATGTGGCACCACATACTATGTTATCTACAGTATAAATTAATTGAACAACTACATTTATCATAAATGTAGACATTTGACCAATGTGATTCTTATTTCTAGATAAATGTTTATACCAAAAGCTAGGCTTTTAGTATACACTCTAACATGCTCAGCTTTTGTTACACATGTTTGGATGATAGTATGTCATGACTAGCTTTTGTTTTCTATGCGTTGTATGTCATGCCATGCTTAGCATATTCAGTATGTATTTCAAATAGCATGTTTTCAAAGCATAATTTGCATCGATTGCATGTTTTGTGAGATAGATGGTTTCTTACTAAGCGAAAGCTTACAGATACTTTTTCCTTATACTGCAGATAAAGGTAAAGGAAAGATGGACTAGCGGAGGCTGGAGGGCAATGCGATGACGATGTGTGTGGATGGAACTTGGAATAAAGATCTTAGGAAATTTCAGCAAGCTTTGTTTTAAGCATTAGAACCTTTTAGCATTTTATTATTTTGCACCTTAGTATGTTAAATGCTATGAATAAGTTAATCATGCACCCTATCATGCTTAGAACACTATTTGTGTGATATTAGAATGTTTTACATTTAGTTTAGAATTGATATAAGTAATTTTGGCACGAACAAGTGCTGAAATCAAAGCTTAGCTGCAAAATCAGAAACCCCAATTGATCGGTGGATCGATTGGGGGTCCTCAATTGATCAATGGATCGATTGGCAGCTTGTTCCGCGAACAGGCTGCGTCTGGATCGATCAGCCGATCGATCCAGCCTAGTTTCATCGCTAATCCTGTCTGGAAGCTGAGAAAACGAACCTGCCGGTGTGACGTGTCTGGAAGGTTGACCGCATCCCCATGACCCGGCTGATGAGCTGTCCTCTACGTTGACCAGATCGTCAGAAGTCCTCCTCTGGTCAACTGTACCTGTATCCAGCGACCGGGTTCCCCCGGTCTCTGGTACCTCGGTGCTCGAGGCGAATCCCACAGACATATAAGTAACCGCATAATAGTATAGTGATAAAATGAACAGATACTGAGTACGAGAACGTACCCTGGCCTAGGGGGGCGCCCTCGGATGGAGCGGTGAGCTGGTTCCGGCGAGGTGGATGAATGCAAGTCGGTCGGGCAGCCGAATCCGCGGGCGATAACTCGGAATCCAGTGCGGCATGGATCCAAAAGATGGCACGTAGGCCGGGATACCACAACGGCTCGCAGGCCGGAACTCGGCACGCAGGCTGGATAAGCCCAATAACCCACAATGATGATAATGATGCAAAGAGTAAAATACCTCGGCGCGATGGCCGAAATTACTCAAATAGTACCAAGCTGCGGCTACCTGGAAGGTGACGGTATCTACTAAAGACAGCGGCAGTAGATGCGTGAGGGGGCTGTTGCGGCTGTCGGCGACGGCTATGGCCGCAGGAAAAGACAGCGGTGGCTGCCGGCAGTGGGAAAAGGCAGCGGTGGCTGCCAGCGATGGCTATGGCCGCGGGAGAGGGCAGCAGTGGCTGTCGGCGCAAGGAAGTGGCTGCCGGCGCAAGGAAGTGGCTGCCGCATGCAGGGCGGCTGGACGTGGCGATGGAAGCCGCTGGACGCGGCGACGAGGGCCGCTAGACGCGGCGACGAAGGCCGCTGGCTGTAGAGTCAGTGCACGCGGCGACGAAGGAGGTGTGCGACCATCGCCGGCGACGTGTGCGATCGGCGACGTTGCGGGTCTCTCCATGGCGACAGATCATACGGGCGATGGCTTCGGCCGGAGGAGAAAATAGAGCCCTGTCGGGAGGCTCCTGCCGGCGAGAGGAGAGGGAGAGAGGTTCTTCCCATGTGCGGCGGCGGAATCCCCCCAAAAACGCGAGCAAGCCTCTACATTTTCTAAGCCACTTTCTTATTCCTTCGCCTAACTTGAGCGTCGGAGGGTCGTCGCCGGGTCCCCCCCCCCCCCCCCCCCCCCGGCTCGGTTTTGTTGCAGGATCGCCGGAGCATCGTGCAGTTAGTCGGAGACCCACATCAGCAGCAGGGGAGCGCCACGTGCCCAGCGTCCGTTGGTTCAGCATTCGGACAGGATTAAAATGGCGTCGTCTGTGGGAACGCGCCTGATCTGGAACGTGAAGATGGACGACGCCGGAGAGTTCTGCTATCCTCATGACCTAGGTCAGTCTTTCCGTTATCTGTTCTCGGTTAGTTATGTGATTTGTAGTAGTTCTTCGAGCCAAGGCCCCCGAGCCGTTCGGCCGGGAGGTTCATATCCGAGCCACAGGCTCGAAGACGAAGGCCCCCGAGCCGTTCGGCCGGGAGGTTTATATCCGAGCCACGGGCTCGAAGACGAAGGCCCCCGAGCCGTTCGGCCGGGAGGTTTATATCCGAGCCACAGGCTCGAAGACGAAGGCCCCCGAGCCGTTCGGCCGGGAGGTTTATATCCGAGCCACAGGCTCGAAGACGAAGGCCCCCGAGCCGTTCGGCCGGGATCGAGCCACGGGCTCGAAGACGAAGGCCCCCGAGCCGTTCGGCCGGGAGGTTTATATCCGAGCCACAGGCTCGAAGACGAAGGCCCCCGAGCCGTTCGGCCGGGAGGTTTATATCCGAGCCACAGGCTCGATGACGAAGGCCCCCGAGCCGATCGGCCGGGAGGTTTATATCCGAGCCACAGGCTCGAAGACGAAGGCCCCCGAGCCGTTCGGCCGGGAGGTTTATATCCGAGCCACGGGCTCGAAGACGAAGGCCCCCGAGCCGTTCGGCCGGGAGGTTTATATCCGAGCCACGGGCTCAAAGACGAAGGCCCCCCGAGCCGTTCGGCCGGGAGGTTTATATCCGAGCCATGGGCTCGAAGACGAAGGCCCCCGAGCCGTTCGGCCGGGAGGTTTATATCCGAGCCACGGGCTCGAAGACGAAGGCCCCCGAGCCGTTCGGCCGGGAGGTTTATATCCGAGCCCCAGGATCGAAGACGAAGGCCCCCGAGCCGTTCGGCCGGAAGGTTTATATCCGAGCCACAGGTTCGAAGACGAAGGCCCCCATGCCGATCGGCCGGGAGGTTTATATCCGAGCTGCAGGCTCGATGTAGAAGACCCCCGAGCCGAGCAGCCGGGAGGATTATATACGAGCCAGGGGCTCGATGGCGAAGACCCCCGAGCCGATCGGCCGGGCGGATTATATCCGAGCTGCAGACTCGATGTAGAAGATCCCCGAGCCGAGCAGCCGGGAGGATTATATACGAGCCAGGGGCTCGATGGCGAAGACCCCCGAGCCGAGCAGCCGGGAGGATTATATACGAGCCCGTAGCTGCTACGGGCTCGACCCCGAGCGGAGCGCCGGGAGGATTATATACGAGCTGGGCTCGATGGCCAAGACCCCGAGGCAGCAGGGAGGATTATATACGAGCCGGGGCTCGATGGCGAAGACCCCGAGCCGAGCGGGAGGGGCTAGTATAGCCCACGGGCTCGATGGCGAAGACCCTCGAGCCGAGCAGCCGGGAGGATTATATACGAGCCAGGGGCTCGATGGCGAAGACCCCCGAGCCGAGCAGCCGGGAGGATTATATACGAGCCAGGGGCTCGATGGCGAAGACCCCCGAGCCGATCGGCCGGGAGGATTATATACGAGCGATCATCACCGGTTTCGGACCAGTTCAGCGGACCAGCACATCATATATCTATATCCCCCGTTTGGGGTTGAGCGACCTTCACTGGTCACGGACCAGATTCATGATCATCTATCTCCCCCGTTCGGGGTCGAGCAGTCGTCGCGGCCAGGTATCTATTCTTCCGATCGACATCATTCCGGTCGCACGCGCGGTATCGTCCGCCCGGCATTTAGCCGACCGATCGACATCATTCCGGTCGCACGCGCAGCATTGCCCGCCCCGCATCTATCCGTCCGATCGACATCATTCCGGTCGCACGCGCGGCATTGCCCGCCCCGCATCTATCCGTCCGATCGACATCATTCCGGTCGCACGCGCGGTATCGTCCGCCCGGCATTTATCCGACCGATCGACATCATTCCGATCGCACGTGCGGCATCGCCCGCCCCGCATCTATCCATCCGATCGGCGTCATTTCGATCGCTCGCACGACAGCGTCCGCCCAGCATCTATCCATCCGATCGGCGTCATTTCGATCGCTCGCGTGACAGCGTCTGTATAGTATCTATCCATCCGATTGGCATCATTTCGATCGCTCGCACGACAGCGTTCGTTTAGCATCTATCCATCAGATCGACAGCGCTTCGATCGTCCGGTCGGTATCTTCATGGCTGCGCACTCGGCATTGGACCGATTACAGACTTGGTCCGCTCTGTATCGTTACCATCTCCTACGACACCATTATTATAGCGACCGCTCGAGCTACATTATATTATTGGTTTAGCGATTTGGCTTTGACATCGAGAGCGGCTCAGCCCTTTGCGATAGACTTGTCTAGTCAGTCGGACTTGCACCTCCTTCGACTAGACTTGAAGGAGAGGCTTGTGATCCGGAGGTAAATTAGGGCATGAGAAGTAAATAGAGAAGTGGTCAGGGGCATTTTCGGGATTGAGGATTGCTAGGGCTGAGGGGTATTTTTGGGAAGCGCCGTTCACAGCAGAGGAGGAGAGGCTTGCTCACATTTTTGGGGGGATTCCGCCGCCGCACATGGGAAGAACCTCTCTCCCTCTCCTCTCGCCGGCAGGAGCCTCCCGACAGGGCTCTCTTTTCTCCTCCGGCCGAAGCCATCATCGGGCGAACTATGATCTATCGCCATGGAGAGACGCTCGGCCTCTGCCACCGGCTCCGGCGCGGCCGGCGCTTCGGCCGCGACCTCTGTCTCCGGCTCGGCCTCCGGCGCCCGGGCCTCCGCCTGGACCGGCAGGAACACCAGATCCTCGTGCAGCGCCGGGCTGCCGGGGCGGGCCACGAGGGCCGCCACCGTGACGGCCGGCACGTCCATGGCGATGTAGCGGTCGATGTCGCTCTGGTTCAGATCGGCCGGCTCGCCGGCCGGCCGCGCGCCCCGGTGGGGCGGCACCCCTGCCGCTGTCTTTAGTAGATACCGTCACCTTCCAGGTAGCCGCAGCTTGGTACTATTTGAGTAATTCCGGCCATCGCGCCGAGGTATTTTACTCTTTGCATCATTATCATCATTGTGGGTTATTGGGCTTATCCGGCCTGCGTGCCGAGTTCCGGCCTGCGAGCCGTTGTGGTATCCCGGCCTACGTGCCATCTTTTGGATCCATGCCGCACTGGATTCCGAGTTATCGCCCGCGGATTCGGCTGCCCGACCGACTTGCATTCATCCACCTCGCCGGAACCACCTCACCGCTCCATCCGAGGGTGCCCCCCTGGGCCAGGGTACATTCTCGTACTCAGTATCTGTTCATTTTATCACTATACTATTATGCGATTACTTATATGTCTGTGGGATTCGCCTCGAGCACCGAGGTACCAGAGACCGAGGGAACCCGGTCGCTGGATACAGGTACAGTTGACCGAAGGAGGACTTCTGACGATCTGGTCAACGTAGAGGACAGCTCATCAGCCGGGTCATGGGGATGCGGTCAACCTTCCAGACACGTCACACCGGCAGGTTCGTTTTCTCAGCTTCCAGACAGGATCAATCGCGAACAGAGAGCTCCGGAATCGATCACTGGATCGATTGGTTAGCCTAGATCGATCAGTCGATTGATCCAGAATATTGCCCGAACACAGTAGCGTGTTGAATCGATCACTGGATTGATTCGACCCTTCCAATCGATCTGTGGATCGATTGGGAGGCCTGATAATAGCAGGGAAACCTTTAGTTCAGCTCCTTGACCATCAGGGAGGTAGGATATGTCATGTATACCTTAGATTACATCCCTCAACACATATAGGACCAAGAATGATAATAGTTTAGCAAAATTTTAAATAGTACAGTTCCGCAACTAGGTTTAATGATGGTCAGGGAATAGTTTAGCACAACATAATGTGACGGTCCGGCCTTACAGCTTAGTTAGTAGAAGGCGGGTCGTTACAGAGTGGTATCAGAGCAGTTTCCATACTTCCTACACCACATCAGCATTGAACCTGCAGCTTCCAAGTAAGAACATCTCTCACTCTATTTATGTTTCTTGCTTCTTTGTTATAGCTCATGTATATAGATAATTAGAGCATGTTAGTATGTGATAACATTTGACATGATTATAGTAGTTATGTATGCCCTTTGTTCCTTTAGAAATGGCACGAGGACGCCCAGCTAAAAGGGCACCAGCCACTGAGCCCCACCACGAGGCATGCAGTTCAGTGCCTCCCCCAGACCTCACAGCATTAGTGGCTCAGTCAGAGCAGTAGCTAGCTGAACAGCAACAGGAAATAGCCACCTTAAAGGCTAATCAGCAGAATACTCCCACAGTCACCCCGGAACCAAACTTAGCGACGCTAGTAGTCTTAGAGGTTCCACCAGTCCAGCCTACAGCACCAGTAGCCCCAGCAGCAGGAACACAGAGAGAAGCCTATCTGATCCAGTGGCAGAGAGTCAAGCCAGAGAATTTCTCAGGCAGCAGTGAACCATGGGATGCTCAAGCCTGGTTCAAAACACTGGAAAGTACGATGGAGCTTCTGGACTGGCCAGAGTATGAAAAGGTGAAGTGCGCCTCCTTTTGCTTGACAGGAGATGCACGTATGTGGTGGGAGAGAATTAGAGCGAAGCGCCCAGTCAACCAGATGACATGGGCAGACTTCGAGAAAGAATTCTTCGAGGAGTTCTTTCACATGCGGGTCACAAACCGCCACTACAACGAGTTCACTGAGTTTCGCCAGGGCAGCCTTTCAGTTGAGGAGGTCGCGAAGAAATTCAACAGGTTGGCTCGTCTGTGTCCCGAATTAGTCAGCACTGAAAAAGAAAGAGTCCGACTGATGCTTAAGATGCTGATGCCGGACATAGCACTGAATGTAGCCAGTGGCGTTCATAGGCCACAAACCACAAAAGAGCTAGTGAGCAGTGCTCTAATCACTGAGCATTACCAGAATAGCATCAAGCAGCAGAAGCAAGTCCTCTCAGAATCTAAAGGTCAAGGAGGTTCATGTACTCAGAAACAGCAGGGCCACAGCTCCCACGGCTCTAACTGGAAAGGTAACCCCAGCAACAAGCGCAAACCAGGGAGTTACCCAAAAGGAGGACCAGCTAGTAAGTAGCTCAGTTATCCAAAGTGTGCTACTTGTGGGAAATTCCATCCTGGAGTTTGTCGTAAGGGCACACGAGGATGCTTTGAATGCGGTCAGGAAGGGCATATGGCCAAGCAGTGTCCGAACAAGGCCAACTTTCCTCCACCACAACCGATCCAGTACGAAGCCAAGCCAGCACAGTTGCATCAGATGCAGGCCGCTTTAGATGGTCCACACATCAGCCAGGACAGATTAGAAGCCCCTCCAGCTACGACCAATGCGAGGATCTACTTACTGACCAGGGAGGACGTAGCAAATGCCTCGACAGTTGTTACAGGTCAGATTAGTATTTTACAGCAAAGTACAACTGTCTTATTCGATACTGGGGCAACCCATTCTTATATATCCAAGGCATTTGCCGAGAAGTTAGCAATACCTCCAGAGGTACTCAGTAGTCGGTTTTTGACGACATTACTTTCAGGAGAAATTATGACATCTACGCACTGGCTCAGAGCAGTGCCAGTCATTATAGCAGACAGAGAACTCTTTTGTGATCTGATAGTGCTAAATATGACTGACTACGATGTCAACTTCGGGATGGACTTCTTGATCAAATACGGTGCCTCCATCGAGTGCCGTAAGCAGAAAGTCGTATTCCAACCTGAAGCAAAAGCATAGTTCGAGTTCATCGGAGAACCCAAGAGAAAGGCTAAGAAGTTTCTCTCAGCTATGAAGGCATAGAGGTTAATGGATTCGGGATGTACGGGATTTTTAGCACATGTAGTCAGTACCAGCCAGGACAAGGACCAACAGCTAGCAGAGGTTCGAGTCGTATGTGACTACCCAGCAGTCTTCCCTGAAGAGTTACCAGGCTTAGCACCAGACAGGGAGATTGAATTTGAGATAGAGCTCATTCCCGGTACAAATCCTATTTCCAAAGCACCGTACCGCATGGCCCCAGCAGAACTGAGGGACTTCATGAGCAACTACAGGAGCTGCTTGACAAGGGCTTCATACGTCCTAGTCACTCACCATGGGGAGCACCTGTACTGTTCGTGAAGAAGAAGGACGGGAGCATGCGCCTGTGTATAGATTACCGGGCACTGAACCAAGTCACGATCAAGAACAGGTATCCTCTTCCCAGAATAGATGACCTGTTCGATCAGCTAAAGGGAGCAGCAATGTTCTCTAAGATAGACCTCCGATCAGGTTATCATCAGGTGAAAGTTAAAGAAGGGGATATACCCAAGACAGCATTCAGGACTAGATACGAACATTACGAGTTCGTAGTCATGCCCTTTGGCGTGACAAATGCTCCAGCTACTTTCATGGACCTCATGAACAGAGTATTCAGGTGATCCTGTCTGAGAAGCTGACCGCGACGGAGATCCGGAAGAAAGAAACCCACCGTGTTGATGAAGAACAACGCTGATAGAACCTCGATCCGAGAAACCCAAAGCGGATCAGAAGAAAACCAGAATCACCGAAGGAAATCTGATAAGTAGGAAGAAATCCCAGTCTGAAGGGGAGAAAATCGAACTCCCAAACTCCCAAGGCCCCCTGCACACAAGAGACCAGCCAACGCTATCGTCAGTGACCTAAGACCGGGGTGGGAATCCCTGGCTAGGCCCTCCGACGCTCAAGTTAGTGATCTCTCTTGATATGAAGGAAGAAGAAAGACGATGAACAGTAGCCAGAAAATTAGGGTTCTGAAAGTACACAATCCTGTGAACTCACCTAGCCAACGGAGAGGATTCCCCTTTTTATACCACTTCATATAACCTCCGTAGTCATGAAGTGGACCCCGGTTTGTTAGAATTCGTTATGAGATGATGTCAGCTGTGTACTTGTGGAAGATGGTTTTTTAAGGAATCTTTTTTGTACCCCAGATGTACCTTCTTTGTCGTTTAGCACCTGCAAAACAACCTGAAAAACATATTTCCCGCCAAAATATATAACATCTATCATGGATTATTTTATTTGGCATTTTCATTTATGATCCTTCCTCAAGCGACTTCTATTTGTATCCTTGTTATGTTAAAAAATAGTAATGAGTTGCATTTTATTCAACATGTTTCTAAGGTGTTGATTGAGTGACCGGTGTTGGCTCTCCTCTTGAAAGGGCCTGTCTCGACCGAAATTGACCTACTTCTACAAAGAAGGTATGTCCCGGTTGATATTATTCTACCTTCGTTCGGCAGGCATGTCTCGACCGATATTGACCTACTCCTACTAAGAAGGTATGTCCCGGTCGATATTATTCTACCTTCGTCCGGCAAGCATGTCTCGATCGATATTGACCTACTTCTACTAAGAAGGTATGTCCCGGTCGATATTATTCTACCTTCGTCCGGCAGGCATGTCTCGATCGATATTGACCTACTTCTACTAAGAAGGTATGTCCCGGTCGATATTACTCTACATTCGTCCGGCAGGCATGTCTCGACCGATATCGACCTACTCCTACTAAGAAGGTATGTCTCAGTCGATATTACTCTACATTCGTCCGGCAGACATGTCTCAACCGATATTGACCTACTTCTACTAAGAAGGTATGTCTCGGTCGATATTACTCTACATTCGTCCGGCAGGCATGTCTCGACCGATATTGACCTACTTCTACTAAGAAGGTATGTCCCGGTCGGTATTACTCTACCTTCCTTAATTCTCTTTCCTCCTTCTTTTCCTTATAGGGAACCTCTGAAACCTAACCCATATCATCAAGGAATACTTAGATAAGTTCATTATCGTATTCATCGATAACATTCTTATCTATTCCAGAACTCAGGAAGAACACGCAGAGCACCTGAGAACAGTATTGCAGACCCTTCAGCAGAACCAGCTGTACGCCAAGTTCACAAAATGTGAATTTTGGTTAGATCGGGTGTCCTTCCTGGGTCACATCATCTCAAAGGATGGTATCATGGTAGACCCCAGTAAGATAGAAGCTGTGAGTAACTAGAGAAGACCCAAGAACGCTAGTGAGATCAGAAGCTTTCTGGGATTAGCAGGTTACTACAGGAAATTTGTAGAGGACTTCTCTAGGATAGCCTCCCCACTGACAGTTCTTACTAGGAAGAACAGAAAATTTCAGTGGACAGAGGACTGCGAGAACAGTTTCAGCGAGCTGAAAAGGAGATTGACCAGCGCACCTATTCTGACTCTACCAGAGAACGCATATAGCTTTGATATATATAGTGATGCCTCGAAGTTAGGACTAGGAGCAGTGCTGATGCAAGATGGCAAGGTAATCGCCTATGCCTCCAGACAACTCAAGGATTATGAGAAGAATTACCCCACTCATGACCTTGAGCTTGCAGCAGTGGTGTTCGCTCTCAAGATATGGAGACATTACTTGTATGGAGCTCAGTGCAGAGTGTATACAGATCATCAGAGTCTGAAGTACTTCTTTACTCAGAAGGATCTGAATATGCGACAGCGCAGATGGCTAGAGCTGGTCAAGGACTACGATATAGACATCCTCTACCACCCAGGAAAAGCAAATAGGGTAGCAGACGCACTTAGCAGAAAGTCCAGTGCTGCCCTATTATCCCTAGCAGCCATGTCACCGCCCCTACAGAAAGAGATCACAGATTTCGGTCTCGAACTCATAGTCGGACAGCTCTCTACTATGACATTAGAGTCTACCTTGCTTGGTGACATCCAAACAGCTCAGGAACAGGATCCTGAAATTCAAAAAATCAAGCAAGGATTAGCAGAAGCAGAAAGTGGAGAATTTAGAGTGTCCACTAGCGGAGTGTTGTATTTTGGCGACATATTATGTGTTCCAGACCAGGAGGAACTCAGAAGGAAGGTTTTAGATGAGGCTCACAAGACTCCCTATGCGATGCATCCTGGTTCCACCAAAATGTACCAGGACTTGAAGAAACATTTTTGGTTGCCTGGGATGAAGAGAGACATCGCTCGATATGTCAGCACCTGCCTAACCTGTCAGAGGGTTAAGGCAGAATATCAGAGACCAGGAGGAGTGTTGCAGCCCATTCAGATTCCAGAATGGAAGTGGGAAGATATTTCTATGGATTTCATAGTAGGGCTACCCAGAACCACGAATGGTTTTGATACCATCTGGGTAATAGTCGACATGTTGACTAAGTCAGCCCACTTCTTAGCTATCAGGATATCCTACTCCATGGAACAGCTAGCACAGTTGTATCTCAAGGAGATCGTTAGATTACATGGAGTCCCATGAACCATTATCTCAGGCAGGGACAGTAGGTTCACATCACACTTCTGGGAGTGTGTACAGTCAACTTTGGGCATGAAGTTAAAGTTCAGCACAGTTTTCCATCCTCAGACAGATGGTCAGACGGAGCGAGTAAATCAGGTACTTGAAGATATGCTCCGAGCATGTGCCCTAGATTTCAAAGGAAATTTGTGCAAATATCTGAGTTTAGCAGAATTTGCATACAACAACAGCTACCAGGCCACTATTGGTATGACACCTTACGAGGCTCTCTACGGGCGGAGGTGTAGATCTCCAATCTGCTGGTATGAGAGTGGTGAACAGAAAGAACTAGAACTTCAGACAGATCTAGTGACAGATACCACAGCAGCTATACAGCAGATCCGCCAGAGGATAGAGACAGCTCAGAGCCGCCAGAAAAGCTATGCTGATACACGGCGCAGACCTTTAGAGTTTTCAGTTGGGGATTCAGTGTTCCTCAGAGTAGCTCCCATGAAGGGAGTAATGCGTTTTGGGAAGAAGGGCAAATTAAGTCCCAGATATGTGGGACCATACCTTATCAGCAGAAGAGTTGGCAAGGTAGCATATGAGCTAGAGCTACCCCAAGAAATGTCAGCTGTTCATAATGTATTTCATGTCTCTATGCTGAAGAAGCATATCCCAGATGCCACCCAGGTGATTGAGCCCCAGTCGGTACAAGTCCGCGAAGACCTCAGCTATGACAGTCGACCTATTCAGATAATAGACCGAGCAGTTAAGAAATTGCGGAACAAAGAGGTACCATTAGTAAAGGTCATTTGGCAAAATCACACAGCAGAAGAGGCAACTTGGGAGACAGAAGCCAGTATGAGACAGAAGTACCCAGAGTTATTCTAAGTTCGAGGATGAACTTTTTATAAGGTATGGGGGATTGTAATGCCCAAAAATTCTCAAAATTATTTTAGAAATATTCTACGATTTTTCTGGAATTTTAGGATATTTTTATGGAATTTTTAGAGTAGCGGAAGTAGCAAAAATAAATATAATCGTAAAATGGCCTAGGCGGGAATTGAACCCGAGACCTATTGGGTTCTACGACTTATGGTGAACCTTAGTAACCAGGTGAACCCAGCAGGGCCGTGCTGAAAGGAAAGGGAACCAATAATATTTATGTTAGATTTGGGCGAATTAATTCCTTGATATAAATAGGGAATTAAGTGAGGAGTTTTATTTTTTTAACGTGACCTATCTCTTCTCCTCAACCCTCACCGCCGCCCACTTCTCTTTTCCCCTCCCTCTGTCAGCGCACCAAGCCAAGGGTTCTAGGAGCACCTCCCGGCAACACAAAGGATACGAGGACGCTCCTCTCCGCGAGAAGAACGCGTGGACGCGAGAAGATCGTGGAGAGGATCGTCTCCACCGGAAAACTAGCGACTAGATTCGTAAGAAAACTAGCGCACGAGGTAAGAAACCCCTCACCTACAGTATAAGTAGCTTTCGTGTGAATTCCATATCTTAGTTTAGTAATATGTAGACTATCGACACAAAGGATGCGAATTAGCGCATACCAAGTGTTCGATTAAATTGTTTAGCACAGAAAAATGCAACTTAGGCATTATAGTAGCTTAGATAAATGCAATAGAAGCATTTTTACAGCTTATTTAGTCTTACTTCAGCTTTTACAGGACTAGATGTCGAATGGGTGGGCTCCCACAGTCGCCTCTAGGTTTTGATAACCTAGTTCTGGGTTTAGACAACCTAGTAAAAGCAAGACAAGAATTTATTAGCTTATGTTCAGTATTTTACTTTCTCAGTGGCACTGTGCTGGATTAGATATCCATTGGGTTGGGCTCCCACAGTCGTCCCTAGGTTCAGATAACCTAGTAACCCTACTAAATTCGGGACTTGCAAACCCGGGTCTAGTTAGGGATGCGCGCATAGCACGTACAGTTGTCGGGCCCATTAGCAGCTTGATTATGTATTTTCACCTATTATGATAATTAGTTTTCAAAACTCACAAATCAGTTGTGTATACAGTCTAACTTCAGTACTAGCTTAGTTTAGTTTAGCTCAGTTCATGCTTCAGCTCAGCTCTTTCCTATGTTTATGTATGATAGCTCTATGCTCAGCTTTTGTTACACATGTTTAGATGATAGTATGCCATGACTAGCTTTTGTTTTCTATGCGTTGTATGTCATGCCATGCTTAGCATATTCAGTATGTATTTCAAATAGCATGTTTTCAAAGCATAATTTGCATCGATTGCATGTTTTGTGAGGTAGATGGTTTTTTACTAAGCGAAAGCTTACAGATACTTTTTCCTTATACTGCAGATAAAGGTAAAGGAAAGATGGACTAGCGGAGGCTGGAGGGCAATGCGATGACGATGTGTGTGGATGGAACTTGGAATAAAGATCTTAGGGAATTTCAGCAAGCTTTGTTTTAAGCATTAGAACCTTTTAGCATTTTATTATTTTGCACCTTAGTATGTTAAATGTTATGAATTAGTTAATCATGAACCCTATCATGCTTAGAACACTATTTATGTGATATTAGAATATTTTGCATTTAGTTTAGAATTGATATAAGTAATTTTGGCACGAACAAGTGTTGAAATCAAAGCTTAGCTGCAAAATCAGAAACCCCAATCGATCGGTGGATCGATTGGGGGTCCTCAATTGATCAATGGATCGATTGGCAGCTTGTTCCGCGAACAGACTGCGTCTGGATCAATCAGCCGATCGATCCAGCCTAGTTTCATCGCGAACAGAGAGCTCCGGAATCGATCACTGGATCGATTGGTTAGCCTAGATCGATCAGCCGATCGATCCAGAATATTGCCCGAACACAGTAGCGTACTGAATCGATCACTGGATCGATCCAACCCAAGTTCCGCATACAGTAGCATGCTGGATCGATCACTGGATCGATTCGACCCTTCCAATCGATCTGTGGATCGATTGGGAGGCCTGATAATAGCAGGGAAACCTTTAGTTCAGCTCCTTGACCATCAGGGAGGTAGGATATGCCATGTATACCTTAGATTACATCCCTCAGCACATATAGGACCAAGAATTATAGTAGTTTAGCAAAATTTTAAATAGTACAGTTCCGCAACTAGGTTTAATGATGGTCAGGGAATAGTTTAGCACAGCATAATGTGACGGTCCGGCCTTACAGCTTAGTTAGTAGAAGGCGGGTCGTTACAGCTAACCATGCCCACGGTAAAACAGATATCCGGTCTCGTACATAGCATTGCATACATTAGGCTTCCTACAGTCGAAGCATAAGAAACTACCTTCATCTCCTCTATCTCCTTTGATTTTTTAGGACACATCTCCTTAGATAAATACATCTGCTGAAAAGGTAGAAACCTTTCTTGGAATTTGCATGCTAAACGAGCTAGGATAGTATCGATGTATGAAGCTTGGGATAAACACAACATTCTTTTCTTGCGATCCCTTATTACTTTGATCCCAAGAATATGTCCACATTCTCCCAAGTCCTTCATATCAAACTACTTGGACAACCATACCCTTACGTCTGACAACAATTTGACATTGTTGCCAATGAGCAAAATGTCATCTACGTATAGTACAAGAAATATCACCATATTTCCGTCACTTTTCTTGTATTCACAAGACTCATTTGGACACTGAATGAATCCATAAGACTGGATCACTTCATCAAACCGGATGTTCCAAGATCTCGAAGCTTGCTTCAGCCCATAAATGGACCGATTAAGATTACATACAAGATGCTCTTTGCCCATTGCAATGAACCCCTCTGGTTGCTTCATATGGATATTTTCTTCAAGACTTCCATTAAGGAAAGATGTCTTGACATCCATTTGCCAAACATCATAATCCATATGAGCAGCAATAGATAAAACAATCCGGATAAACTTGAGCATGACTACCGGCGAAAAGGTTTCCTCATAATCGATGCCCGCTTTTTGAGTATACCCTTTTGCAACAAGCCTTGCTTTGAAGGTTTCCACCTTCCCATCTATCCCTCTTTTTCTTTTGTAGACCCATTTACATCCAATGACTTTTACACCATTTGGTGGTTCCACAAGCTCCCAGACCTAATTAGAATACATAGATTCTATTTCAGAGTTTATTGCACTTTGCCAAGATGCTGCATCTTTATCTTGGAGTGCTTCATCATATGTCCAGAGATCAGGTTCATGTTCACCAGAGATTAAGTCCTAAGACTCTCCTAAAAATATGAATCTATCAGGTTGCCGAACAACCCTCCCACTACGATGAGGCACTACCTGTAATTGTGCAACATTTGTGACACGCGTTACATTTTCTTGTGGCTCATCTTGTACTGTTGGTACTAAAGTAGACGTGTCTTCTCTTATTTCCTTAAGAACAATTTTATTCATGGGCTTGTGGTTCATCATGTAGTCCTCTTCTAAAAATCGGGTATTGGTGCTATCAATGACCTTTTGATCTTTAGGACTATAAAATAAATCACCTTTCATTCCTTTAGGATAACCCACAAACAAGCGAACTTCTGTACATGATTCCAACTTATCAGCATCTCCCTTTAGCACATGTGCTGGACTACCCCAAATCTGAATGTGTTTCAAACTAGGCTTACGCTCATTCCATAATTCTGTGGGTGTAGAGGGTACTGACTTAGAAGGTATTAAGTTCAAAATGTGCGCCGCCGTTTCCAGAGCATATCCCCAAAACGAATTTGGTAATTCTGAATAACTCATCATTGATCTAATCATTTCTATAAGAGTCCTATTCCTTCGTTCTGCCACACTATTCTGTTGGGGTGTACCAGGTGCAGACAGTTGGGATCGAATCCCTGCCTCTGATAAGTAACTCCTAAACTCTCCTAAGAGGTACTCACCACCACGATCAGATCGTAGTGTTTTGATACTTTTACCATGACATTTCTCCACATTAGTCTTGTACTCTTTGAACTTATCAAATCACTCAGACTTGCGGCGCATCAAGTAAATATACCCATATCTTGAATAGTCTTCTATAAAAGAGACAAAATATTCGAAACCACCTCTCGCCTGGATAGTCATAGGTCCACACAAATCAGAATGAACTAATTCCAACACATTTTTGACTCTATACCCCTTAACCTTAAAAGGTTTCTTGGTGATTTTTCCTTCCAAGCAAGATTCGCAGGTTGGAAAGTTTTCTACCACCAATGAACCCAAAGGTCCATCGGCTATTAGCCTTTGAATCCTACTCAAGTTAATATGACCAAGCCTTAGATGCCAAAGATATATTTGGTTCATTTCCGAAGGTTACTTTCTCTTATTAGAATTAGATGTGTTATTAATTTTCATTTGTTGCGTCATGAGAGTTATTGGATTTAGAGTGTATAAATTGTCAACCAACGTACCAGAACAGATAACCACCATATTTTTCTTGATAACTACCTTTGTCATCAAAAGAAACAGAATATCCATCTATAAATAATTTAGAAACTAAAATAAAGTTCTTTCTAAAAGATGGTACGTAAAGATAATTTTTCAAAATCAAAGTTTTATTCCTATCGAAAGATAATAAAACATCTCTCACTGCAACAACCACCACTCTTGTAGCATTGCCCATGTAGACGGTGATTTCTCCTTCATATAGTCATCGGGTTTCCTGGAACCCCTGCAATGAATTGGAGACATCATCAGTGACTCCCGTATCTACACACCAGGTACCGGTAGATAACACCACTAAATATATTTCGACAACTAATGAGTAAGATACACCTTCATTGTTCTCATTTTTGCGAGGACAGTCTAAGTTTTGTTTCCAATCAATATAATTGGGTCTAGTAAGTTTGTTTTCTTTTAAAATAATAACGAGAGGATTGAAAGCCATTTTGAAATCCTGAGAATCACAAAATAAGATATTTGGTCAAAACTTTAGAATTTAAAATAATATTGATCCCTCAAACAATATAATTTAAATTCACCAACACCTTAAAACACTCTAAATTTAGTATGCCATGATAGTGTGGATGTATACTAATTCAAACATTTGTAAGAGGAGGTTTTACCCATTAATTTTATTATCTTGTCAACTGATCCTGTCCGAATGCTGAATCAACGGATGCTGGGCACGTGACGCTCTCCGGGTTGATGATGTAGATCTCCGGCTAGTCGTACGAAACTCCGGTGAACCTGCACAGAAGTCGGGCCGGGAAGGGGTTCCCGGTGGCGACTCTCCGACGCTCAAGTCAGGCAAGCAAGCAATGAAAGAAGTGGCTCCAAAGGTCCTTCACACGTACCTCCGGCGAAGTATGAGGCTCTTTATATAGAGCGGTGAAAGAGCTCCTACATGTCCACCGAGGCGTACACATGTCCGCAGCCCATACCTCGGTATGTGTCTGCCAGAAAGCTTACCTGACGTCATACTGTTACAGTCCAAGCACGTCTTCGATGGGACAACAGAACACCTCGTTGTCAGACTTGGAGTATGGCCTAGCCATATGACTTGACAGCTGTCATAAGATGTTCGTCTTTCTTTACCGACCACAGGCCGGGGCGTCCGACCGGCTGGACGGGGAATCCGTCCGGCCAGCCTTCCCCTCTTATGCGCCGGCCGGACGGTACTCACATCACGTCCGGCCTGCCGTTGGCATCGATATGCTGGGGATATTTCCAGTAGGGTACTATGTAGGGACTGTTAGCAGTATGTCACCTTCTCTTAGGCCTTCGGCTCGGCTCTTTGCTACTGTTTCAATTGAGCGTCGGAACCCCGATCCCTGTCAGGGCGCCCTTTACTATCGGATGTTCACCGGTCGGCCGATCGGTCTGCCCTTTTCTCATGAGTCCGGTCGGCTCACCCTTCTCCGATGGACCACCTGGCCCTTTGACCTACACGTGGCGTTGATCCCTCGCTATGGGGTCCCGTGCCTTAACCGCCGGATAACTTGCCTTCCCCTCAAGTCTAGTCGAAGGAGGCGAAGTCCGACTGACTGGACTGCCGATCTGACAGAGTAGCGGTCGCTTCATTAATCCGTTCGGTGACCGCTTCGTTAATCCGCTCGGCCCTGCTTAGGGACTCTCATCCGTTCGGCCGTGTCTAGCCCGTGCCTTGTATTCCCTTGGAACCCACGCAGCATCCTCTCCCCTACTGCCCATCACGCGCGCTGCGCACGGTAAGGTGCGCTCATTAAATGCAACCTGTATCTAGTTGACACGTGGTAATCCCGCTTTGGTCAGGGTATGGCGGTGGCGTCACCTCCGATGGGACAGCCGCCGTTTGAAATGAACGGCCGGATGATAACCTCGCTATTCACGACCTGCATCGGACGGTGGAAATTGATCGCAGCCGTCCTTATAAAGCTCCGACTTCTGCTCTCCGCCGCACTTTGGCTTCATCGCTCCCCGACACCTCGCTGCTCCTCTTTTCTCCGGCGACTTTGCACCTCCGACGACCTCAAAGCCCCCTGCGGCTGTCTTTCTACCAGTAAGCCTTTCTTCTCCTCGATTCCTCGCGCTTTTTTTCCCTGTCAGTCACCTTTATCCTTCTGCCTTCTTTCCTGGCTTTATTCTTTTTTCCTTCCTTTCCGCGTTCATTCCTAGCCCTATACCATGACTAGTACCTTACAGCCGACCGGCGGGGCTCCTGGTCTTTGGTACTCGACCATGGAGAGCCGGTTCGACGAGGAGGACGCCTTGCGCCTCACTCGAACCTATAATCTGTCGATCGACCACCACATTATAGTAGCTACCCCCACCGACCGGCCAGACGAACCGCCGTCCGGCACCGTTCTTTTCTTCCGGGACCAATTTTTGGCCGGGCTACGTTTTCCACCCCATAAGTTCTTCTTGCAAGTTTGCAATTATTTTCGCATTCCGCTCGGCCAGGTAGTCCCTAACTCCATTAGGCTGCTGAGCGGAGTGATAGTTCTTTTTAAACTGAACGACATCCCCCTCGACCCTAAGATTTTTCACTACTTTTTTTATCCCAAGCAAGCCGAGTGGGGTACCTTTATTTTCCAGTCTAGGATAGGTTTTGTCCTCTTTGATAACATGCCGAGCTCCAACAAATATTGGAAGGAGCATTTTTTCTATGTACGTTTTCCCGAGCCACCGACCTTCCGTACCAAGTGGCAAACGGCGATGCCAGCGCAACCAGAGCTCGGCAAATTTAGAGGCGATGCGGCCTACCTTCATGCAGCCGACCGGCTGGTTGGTCAGCGCTATCACATTGACAAGCTGCTCCTTCCGGGAGTAATGTATATATTCGGCCTGTCTTCTACCCCAGCCGATCTGCCCTGCAGCATGAGTAAGCGATTCTCATCCCTCCTTTTTCTTTTGTTCTAACTGATTTAATCTTTGTTTCTGCAGCTGAAGTTATGTGGCGTGCTAAGGCAACCGAGAAGCTCAAACTGAAAGCCGCCCATATTGAGGCGGTGAAGAACAAAGAGGTCGCCGAGCGGGGCCTTGCTCCAGCTGATCCGGCCGACGAAGGAGGTGAGGGGACTCAGGATGCCCCCGAAGCCTTAGCAGCTCCTACCTCTCACGACGAGGTCGTGGGCGGCATAGAACCTTCTACCCAAGCCGAGGTAGAGGGTCGTTCGGCCAACGATGTTCCACTGCTCACTCGGAAGCACAGACGGCCAGAGTCGGCATCTGCATCAACTCCATCTGATGAGCCACAGTCCGAGCGGGGCGCTGAAGCTCCAATGTTATCCGGGACAATTTCCATAGAGAGTACCCCGACGCCGCATGGCTCTCCAAGGGCAACCTCTGAGGTGCCGCCCTCCAGTCCTCCAAGAACCCTGCGCCGTATCAGGTGGTTGGGCGAACTTCCTTCTTTGTCCACCGATAGGCCATCCGGTAAGGCCGTTGCTTCTCAGAGCGAGCCGAGCGGCCCAAAGTTGATTAAAACCGTCATGCGCCTCCCTTCGGAAGAATACATGGCTGTTGCTGATCGGCCAGTGGTCCCTGAGCAGCAGATCACCTTGACGGGCCCTCTTGCCAAAGCTTGGGAGGATGCTCGGCGTCGAATCGCCATGCTGACTCCTGGTCAGCTCGGCGACAGGAACTTACAACAGGCGACCGGGGTATGTTCTCTTGCTTTGTTGACATATTTGAATTAAGTTTTTAACTTTTCACGTTTGCTCGCAGAACTGGGTGGAGCAGATTGCCATTAGCAATCGATTGGCCGAGCTGGAGGACGAATTGAAAAAACTCAAAGCTGCGGGGGACAACAGACAATCGACGGCCGCTCTGGAGAAGGCCAAAAGATTGCTGGAAACCGAACGGAAATGAGCTTCCGATCTGGCGAGCGAGGTCGCTCGGCTTGAAGCTGTGGTCAAACAACGAGATAAAGAGATCAAGACGACGACCACTCGGAAGCGCAAGGCCATCGATGACATGGACCGAATGAAGGTGGAGAACATAGGGCTGGAGCAACGCATCAAGGATCTGGATGCCCTTCTGGCCACCGAGAAGGAGAGCCGCTCGGCCGATCTTCTCAAATTTGAAGGAGACTTGAAGGATCTCCAGGCCGCCATTGATGCTTCCCGAGCCACGCTTAAAGAGTATCAGGAGGGGGAGTCTGCTCGCTCTGACGAAGTGAGGAAGGCATTTGTCCGCTCGGAAGATTTCAGAGAGAAGTTCACCGACAAGATCTCCCTCACTTTCGAAGAGGCGATTAAGGCGGCGGTGAATTACTTGAAGACTAAAGGCCATCTTCCCGCCGAGCTGACCATCCCCCCAGAGGATCTAGCTACCGTGATGGGCGCCATTCCTGATGCTCTTTTTGATTTCGATGCGTAAGGAGTGTTTTTTATCAACTTTTTTGTATCCTCGCCGTTCGGCAGAACTTATTTTTGTTGTAACTTCTTTTGTTTGCCTAGCGTTTGGCGTACGTAAATCATCTTTCCATTCCTGCAACTTTTGTTTTGGCAAGAAATTTTTCTCTCGTCATGTCTAAAGTGTTCTTTATAACTCCTCCGCTCGGCTTCATACTCTAACAAGGGCTCAAGCCGATTATCTTCAAAAAACGTCTTTCGGCGTAGCCGCTCGGCGCGCAAACATCACTCGTTCACGTGCTCACATCTTTAATTTTTATTAACCATCTTTTGCTTTGCACCTTACCTAAAAAGGGGTTTTCCCTATATTTTTTCTAAGCGAGTCGCTCGGCCGGATGTTGGCTTTAAAGAACAGGCTCTGTCGTCGGTCAGCTCTTAGCGTCGGAATGTATCACGTGGATGGCTATCCTCTCGGAAGTTTATAGACGCCGTCTCGTCTCTCGATTTTTAACGTCGGAGCTCGACGGTCTTCCGCTCGGAAGTTTATAGACAGCGGCTCGTCTCTCGATTTTTAACGTCGGAGCTCGACGGTCTTCCGCTCGAAAGTTTATAGACGCCGGCTCGTCTCTCGATATTTAACGTCGGAGCTCGACGGTCTTCCGATCGGAGGGTTTATAGACGCCGATTCGTCTCTCGATTTTTAACATCGGAGCTCGACGGTCTTCCACTCGGAAGTTTATAGACGTCGGCTTGTCTCTCGATATTTAACGTCGGAGCTCGACGGTCTTCCGATCGAAGGGTTTATAGACGCCGATTCGTCTCTCAATTTTTAACGTCGGAGCTCGACGGTCTTCCGCTCAGAAGTTTATAGACGCCGGCTCGTCTCTCGATATTTAACGTCGGAGCTCGACGGCCTTCCGCTCGGAAGTTTATAGACGCCGGCTCGTCTCTCGATATTTAACGTCGGACCTCGACGGCCTTCCGCTCGGAAGTTTATAGACGCTGGCTCGTCTCTCTATATTTAATGTCGGAGCTCGACGGTCTTCCGATCGGAGGGTTTATAGACGCCGATTCGTCTCTCGATTTTTAACGTCGGAGCTCGACGGTCTTCCGCTCGGAAGTTTATAGACGCCGGCTCGTCTCTCGATTTTTAACGTCGGAGCTCGAAGACCTTCCACTCGGAGGGTTTATAGACGCCGATTCGTCTCTCGATTTTTAACGTCGGAGCTCGACGGTCTTCCGCTCGGAAGTTTATAGACGCCGGCTCGTGTCTCGATATTTAACGTCGGAGCTCGACGGTCTTCCGATCGGAGGGTTTATAGACGCCGGCTCGTCTCTCGATATTTAACGTCGGAGCTCGACGGCCTTCCGCTCGGAAGTTTATAGACGCCGATTCGTCTCTCGATTTTTAACGTCGGAGCTCGACGGTCTTCCGCTCGGACGTTTATAGACGCCGGCTCGTCTCTCTATATTTAACGTCGGAGCTCAACGGTCTTCCGCTCGGACGTTTATAGAAGTCGGCTCGTCTCTCTATATTTAACGTCGGAGCTCAACGGCCTTCCGCTCGGAAGTTTATAGACGTCGGCTCGTCTCTCGATATTTAACGTCGGAGCTCGACGGTCTTCCGCTCGGACGTTTATAGACACCGGCTCGTCTCTCGATATTTAACGTCGGAGCTCGACGGCCTTCCGCTCGGAAGTTTATAGACGCCGGCTCGTCTCTCGATATTTAACGTCAGAGCTCGACGTTCTTCCGCTCGGACGTTTATAACGCGGCTCGTCTCGATATTTAATGCCGGGCTCGGCGGTCTTCCTTCGGGCGTTTATAGACGCCTCGTCTCGATATTTAACGCGTCGAGCTCGGCGGTCTTCCTTCGGAAGTTTATAAACGGCTCGTCTCTCGATATTTAACGTCGGAGCTCGGCGTTCTTCCGCTCGGACGTTTATAGACGCGGCTCGTCTCGATATTTAACGCCGGAGCTCGGCGGTCTTCCGCTCGGACGCTTATAGACGCCGGCTCGTCTCGATATTTACTCGAGCTCGACGGCCTTCCGCTCGGAAGTTTATAGACGCCGGCTCGTCTCTCGATATTTAACGTCGGAGCTCGACGGTCTTCCGCTCGGACGTTTATAGACGCCGGCTCGTCTCTCGATATTTAACGTCGGAGCTCGACGGTCTCCCGCTCGGACGTTTATAGACGCCGATTCGTCTCTCGATTTTTAACGTCGGAGCTCGACGGCCTTCCGCTCGGAAGTTTATAGACGCCGGCTCGTCTCTCAATTTTTAACGTCGGAGCTCGACGACCTTTAAGGCTAATTTTGACTGATTATATACGCCCCGCCGAGCGGCGAGGGGTCTTCGTTGTCGAACACTTGGCTCGGATAATTTTTACGCCCGGCTGAACGGCACGGGGTCTTCGCCGTCGAGCTTTTGACCCGTGTAATTATACGCCCCGCCGATCGGCACGTGATCTTCGCCTTCGAGTCGGTGACTCGAATCTTATACACCATCAAGGTGGGCCGCTTGGCGGATAATGCCAATTGAGTTTTTTAACATTTTGCTTCCTGCATTTCAAATATACAGCCAAATGGAAAATATACAGCATACATTACATTGGCGCACCTTTCACCCTGTCCCGGAGAGGCTGGATATAATTTGCCCTTCATGGTTGATCCAAGTCCCAATCCATCTTCATCCGCTCGGCGGTGCTTCCCCTTGAATGTCGGCTGGATCTGTCTCGGGGGAGGCCTCCGCTCGGGGAGCCTTGCCTGTTGCGACTTCAGGAGGCGTACGGAATAAGGGCCGATGACATTCAACCGCGGCAGGCGATGCTTCCGCTCGACCACCTGATGCTGACGTTGTTTGTTGCTCCCGCCGTTCGGCTTGCACATTCTCTCTCTGTTGCTCCACGAGTTTAGCTACTCATGCCTTGATTAGAGCGTCGAGTTCTTCCGTGGAGAGCGTTACCGTGTGTTGTCGTCCAGCCTCGTCCATTGCTTCCGCTCGGATGCAGGAGCGTTCCCACAGACGACGCCAAATTGATCCTGTCTGAATGCTGAATCAACGGACGCTGGGCACGTGACGCTCTCTGGGTTGATGATGTAGATCTCCGGCTAGTCGTACGAAACTCCGGCGAACCTGCACAGAAGTCGGGCCGGGAAGGGGTTCCCGGCGGCGACTCTCCGACGCTCAAGTCAGGCAAGCAAGCAATGAAAGAAGTGGCTCCAAAGGTCCTTCACACGTACCTCCGGCGAAGTATGAGGCTCTTTATATAGAGCGGTGAAAGAGCTCCTGCATGTCCACCGAGGCGTACACATGTCGGCAGCCCATACCTCGGTATGTGTCTGCTAGAAAGCTTACCTGACGCCATACTGCTACAGTCCAAGCACGTCTTCGATGGGACAACAGAGCACCTCGTTGTCAGACTTGGAGTATGGCCTAGCCATATGACTTGACAGCTGTCATAAGATGTTCGTCTTTCTTTACCGACCACAGGCCGGGACGTCCGACCGGCTGGACGGGGAATCCGTCCGGCCAGCCTTCCCCTCTTATGCGCCGGCCGGATGGTACTCACATCACGTCCGGCCTGCCGTTGGCATCGATATGCTGGGGATATTTCCAGTAGGGTACTATGTAGGGACTGTTAGCAGTATGTCACCTTCTCTTAGGCCTTCGGCTCGGCTCTTTGCTACTGTTTCAATTGAGCGTCGGAACCCCGATCCCTGTCAGGGTGCCCTTTACTATCGGATGTTCACCGGTCGGCCGATCGGTCTGCCCTTTTCTCATGAGTCCGGTCGGCTCACCCTTCTCCGATGGACCACCTGGCCCTTTGACCTACACGTGGCGTTGACCCCTCGCTATGGGGTCCCGTGCCTTAACCGTCGGATCATCAACCTAACTTTATGACAAATAAAATTAATAGTTGGTTTGTCTTCGGTCACACAAAATAATAGCAGTGACTCCGATGGGGAGGATACTATTAAATGCGCCTAAGTGTATACCATTACTTGATACTTAGTCCATTAAATGAGATTGTGCCCCTTCAGATGGAGAAGATTACACAAACCTAAATAATTTCCTATAATCATCCATAAAGGAAGTTTGATCTAGTGATCCGCAAGCAAACTCATCCGATGTGGAGGAAGACACTCAGAGCCAACGTGCAAGTTTGAATGCATCACTTACAAACTAGTAATGGAGACCGTGGAATTTAATTAAATAAACCCTCTCCCACTTAGTTATTTAAAATCGAGGAATTTTAATCATGCATGCACATCACAGCACATAAAACAGCATATAAAGGCAATAAATATGAAAATAAAATTTCCAACTATTATAGCCTCATCCAATGCTGTCCTCCAATATACTGCCAATGGATCAAGCCGTCGTGTATGCCGCCAATGGATCAAGTTGTCGCATCTATCTCGCTTCCTTCTCCGTTGTGCCTCTGGTCCTCAAACAATACCACGCCTTGCAAGGATACGATCCGCGACAAAAATAAAATTTTATATTTATTGATCCTATATTCCACAAGGGAATGCACATGTAATCTAGATCGAACAGAATGTAAAACAACAACAATAATAATATGGCAATCGACCATATTTAATTATTATAATCATGCACACACAACAACCTCGACATGCCCGAGGGTTCAAATCACATACAAGCACACAAAAGCCATAATAGTTGGATCTAGGATGCCTGCAACCACAGAGTTAATCTATTTAGCACATCCTACTATTATCCGGCCTAAACTTATGTATGAGCAGTGCATAATTTAACCGAAAACCAAACACACAGAAGCAGAAAACTAGCTCTGATACCAATTGTTGGTGCTACTTGGAATACCGTTCTGTTTCTCTTGTACAAAAAAATTGTACAAACATAGAACTTTTCCTAGCAACCCATGTGCTCTTCAGAAGTCAAACTTAGATTGGAAACGAAACTTAACATTTTTACTCCAAGTTCGTTCTTCAAAGTTAAACCTAGATTGAAAATGAAACTTAACATTTTTACTCCAAGATCAACCCTTGTGTTTTTCTGAAGTTAAACCATATTACAGAAGTTGATTAAATATTTATTTCAAGGATCGGCTTCCAGGTCATAGGCGAGGCATTAGGCATTCTTGGTTATGGGATCATCCACCACTTCCTAGACAAAGCCTTTCAAAGAAATTGAATATTTAAACTTCTCACAGTAACCTTAGGTTTAACTACAAAGACCTCAATCAAAGCACAAGATCGAAACATAAATCAAAACACGAAATTGCTAGCCTCTTGTGTTGGTATTTCAGGATCTATACAAAGAAAACAAAACTAGTTGTACTGTGGAGTAAATAACTAGTTGTACCTTTTTTCGTAGACAAAGACCTCTTGATCTTCTGCCATATTTCTCTCCTCTTCTTGGGAGTTGTGTGGGCGACGATCTACCAAGTGAAAAACACACCCGGACCCTTTTTGTTTCCAAGCCATCTACCACCAAAAGACACAAAGAAAAGAGCGCCTTCTTCTTCTTCTTCTTCTTCTTCTTCTCCTCCAAACCGCCGACCACCAAGGTGCTTCGTCTCTTTGTTTTCTTTTCCTCCAAGCTCCGGCCACCAAGAGAAGATGGGGTGCCGACCCTAGAGGGAAGAAAAGGGAAGAAGAAAAGAAGTGGGGTGTCGGCCCTAGAGGAAAGAAAAGAAAGAATGGGGCGCCGACCTTAAGGGAAAGGAGAGAGTTTTTAGTTGTGGAGAACAACTTATCAATTCTTAATTAAATTAATAATTTTTGTGGCATAACCTCCTCTCCTTTTATAACCCTTTGCCCCAGATAAAAAAAAGAGAAAAAGTAATAGATTTTTTTTAGAAAAAATCTCTAGAAAAGAATTAACATAATTATTTTTAGAAAAATTTCTTAAGAAAGAATTAGTATAATTCTTTTTAGAAAATTTCTAAGAAAGAACCAACATAATTCTTTTTAGAAAAAATCTCTAGGAAAGAATTAACATAATTATTTTTAGAAAAATTTCTTAGGAAAGAATTAATGTAATTATTTCTAGAAAATTTCTAAGAAAGAATCAACGTATTTTTTTTTAAGAAAAATCTCTAATTTCGTTGAGAAAAAATCTCCTTTTTTTTTTCTTTTCTTTTGGTTTGGCCGACCCCTTTCTTGGGCACCAAGCAAGGCTTGGCCGGCCCCTTTCTTGGGTAGGAAGCAAGGCTTGGTCGGCCCCTTGCTTGGGCACCAAGCAAGGATGTGGCCGGCCCCTTTCTTGGGTAGGAAGTAAAACCAAAACGGGTGAATGCGAGACTTTATAGAGGCTACAACAGGGATCGAGAGGAGAAATTGGTTTTGGCCTCCTGATGGACTTGAGCTTCCTGTGCTTGACCCGAACACCTAACTCAAGTTCATCAATAATAACTCATACCACTAAAGAGTTATTATTGAACTACCACACCAATCTCATATTATATTATGGGCTCCTTCTTATCATGAGTGTGTTAGTCTCCCAGTGTTTAAGATATCGTATATCCATTAATTAAATGAATTACTGACAACTCACTTTAATTAACATCATCCTCCAAGAGTAGTACCACTCAAATTTATTATCATGTCGGACTAAGTCCACCTGAAGGGTTTACATGATAATCCTTATGAGCTCCTCAAGGGGACATCATCAACCTAAATTACTAGGACACAGTTTCCTTTTATAATAAAAAACACACCATATAAATAATATTATTTTCTAGCTTATCGGGCCTATTGATTTAACTAAATAAATCTCACCCTTTGATAAATTAAAGAAATAAATACTAAGTATATGTGTTTGTTATTATATCGGAATTAAGAGTACGCACATCCATAATAACAGAGGTTTTATTATTTTATGCAGTCAGTATAAAAAGAAACAACCTCAAATGGTCCTACTCAATACACACATAGTGTACTAGTGTAATTTTATAGTCAAGATAAACTAATACCAAATTACACTACAACCGTTCCAATGGTTTGTCCCTATCCATCTCAATCGTGAGCTACTATTTATAATTTATAAGGAACTGATAACATGATATTCTGTGTGACACCACACACTATGTTATCTACAATATAAATTAAATTGACAACTGCATTAACATAAAAATGCAACACTTGACCAAAGTGATTCTCATTTCAAAATATAAATGTTCATACAAAAGTTAGACTTTTAGTATACATCATAACAAAGGCAACTTGGAACCTCCCTACTAGTATACTATGAACGTAAGCATAGACATCGACATAAGCATGAGAGCATAAGCATAGCATGGTAAATGACCTAGGCATAATGATATATTTGATCATGAGCATATACATAAGCATAACATAAGCATACGGAAAAATATAATCATGAGCATGTACATAAATATAACATAAGCCTAAACATAAGTATATAAACAAACATAATTAGGAGCATGTACACAAGCATAACATAAGCCTAAACGTAAGCATACTATATCATATAATCTTTTTAAAATAAGGATCGTTGAAAGTGATTAGCTATCATCCTATGATCGATTGATCAATCTTAGCTGTAAAACCATGGTACCTAGCGATGGGACGTCAGCAATTCTCATCACTGGGCCATGGCCTAATATGGAAACCGATATTCGGCTCTCTCTAGGGTCTTGTCCCGTAAACGTGATCCCTCTAGGGCCTTTTCCCTCATAGTATTTTCATCAAATCCTCATCATTTTGTCACAGTTAACTTACCTAATATTGGACTCCCTCTAGGGCCTTTTTCCATAAATAGGCTCCCTCTGAGGCCTTTTTACTCATGGTATCCTCATTAAATCTTTATTATTATCATTATTACTTTATTACAGTCAACTTACCCGGTATTGGGCTCTCTTCGGGGCCTTTTCCTGTAAACAGACTCCATCTGGGGCTTTTTCCCTCAAGGTATCCTCATTAAATCTTTATTATTATCATTATTATTTATTACAGTCAACTTACTCAATATTGGACTCCCCTCTAGGGTCTTTTCCTGTAAATGGGCTCCCTCTGGGCATTTTCCCTCACGGTATCCTCATTAAATCTTTATCATTATCATTATCATTATCACTTGATGAATTGTTCAGGTTATTGATTTCCTAACATTTATCATGATACAAACTGGAAATTAAGCTATAACATGTGATATTAAACAACTAACATGTCAACAAGATCATTCAATGACCTCAATACATAGAATATGAAGATCCCCACATATTTTTATAGTATTTAAGGGACCTTAAATTTTGATGAAATATCTTTAAATGTTCTCTATATAGTAACCATGAGGTCTATAATTTTAAGGGTCATTGTATGCATCAATAAAATGAAGAAACTACATAAAATGTTAAAACTACAAATAAGGATCCGATTTAATGAAGCATGAAGAATCCTAACGTTTTCACAAGTGATTAAATGACATTAAATTCAGATTTAATTCACATAGTGGTTACACCAAATCGAAGTGACCCTGCTCTGATACCAATTATTGGATCGAAACATGCTAGAGGGAGGGGGTGAATAGCGCTCGTGGCTTTCACTTTTCGTTTCGGAGATCTTAGAATAAATGCATCAGAAATAATAAATAAAGAAACACAAAGGGACACCAAGATTTACTTTTTTCGGAGCCTGGGGCGACTCCTACTCTAAGACCCACGCTTGTTGAGCGTTTACTTTGAGCAACAACTATAATCTCACAAAAGATTACAAATGAATATTACAATTAATCTGTACTGAAAATTATACCGACACAAGCGAATCATAAAACTGAAGCTTCTGGTTGTCGGTGTCTTGTTGTAGCTCAGTCGAATCGTCTCATTAACAGTGCGTTGAAGAAAGGTTGCTTGGAAAGTGTTGTGTCAAGCTGCTGGTCGAGACTGTCTGATATAAGTCGTTGAGGGCTCCTTCAAGGCCCTTGAGGGCACCTCCGAAGGCCCGGATCAACAGCGTGGATATGATCTGCAACTCCCGCAGCTTATCCTCTTGAGGGCACCTCCAATGCCCTTGAGGGCGCCTCCAAGGCTGTCCGAGGCACCTCAGCACTCCATGAGGGCGCCTTCAACCTGGCTTTCTGTGCAGCTTCTACCAAAGAATCTGAGGCACCTCCAAGCTCCATGGAGGCACTCCGGACACTGTTTATCCGAGGATTTGAGTTCTTTTTACATCCTACAAGATACGTTAGTCCACAAAATAACAACATATCCTGCAAAACAAAGTTAGCATACTATAAACATGATAACAAAAGTATTTGAAGACTCCGGACTGTTCGGTTCTGACTTTGGATTTCCGTCCGGAAACCTTAGGTTGAACCGACACCTATTGTTCCCTCAGCGGGGAACACGTCCTCACCTACTCCACTCAGGAGAGTATACCTATTGCCAGTTCGATCCTCCAGATCGACTGAGTTTTTGCTTAGCGCTCGAGTCTTCAGGTCTTTCCGCTGGACGTCCGCTCCACGACTCGTTCAGATTTTCCACCCGATCCGCAACACGGGGATTTTCACCTAGAGTTTTAGACTCTAGGACTTTCGTCCGAAAATCTCGACTCGCCAAGGCTTTCCGCCTAGGGTTACCACCCTTTAGGATTTTCTGCCTGCCTAACCGCAGCTAGGACTTTTGCCTAAAATACCTTAGGACTTTTCCTGCAAACTCATTCAAACACATTAGATTACAGATAACCTTAACTTTGAATTTTTTGCCATTAAAAAAACTCAGGTTCGATCGTCAAATGCTTCCCGCACCAACAAACCACACTGATCAATTGTTCGATGCTAATCAATTATCTCAATTGATTTTGCATCCTTTTGTTTGTTTGAGAAAACGTAGTTAATCAATTACCTCAATTAATTATGAACCCTTCTGTTTGCTCGAGAAAACACAGTTAATTGATAGCACCAATCGATTGGCACTACCTAATCAATTGTCCCTCTCAATTTGAACACCTTTTGTTTGCTCAGTAGACTCCTAATCGATTAGAATAGCTCAATCGATTAGAGCAACAAACTCGGAATTTTGAGTTTAGGGTTTGTCAATCGATTGGTAGCCATCACCAATCGATTAATAACCTTAATTTCAGTATTTCCATGACTGAAATCATGTCTTGCCTGGTATTCGATTGACATCAACCAACCATGACTTCCTCTTCCTAACATCCATTCATCCGTGACCTATTGGGACTTCCACGTTGCCTAGCATCCAATCAACCTGACTTGCTAGAGTTTCCTTACTCATGTCAAGTGTCCGATCTTTTTTAACCCACTTGGACTTTTTATCACCAAGTGTCCAATCCTCCTTGACCCATTTGGACTTTCTCCTTGTCAACTTTTTGTTAGACTTTCAATCACCCAGTGTTTGATCCTCCTTGACTTACTTAAACTTTTTCTCTTAACAACTTCCCGTTGGACTTCCTATCACTAAGTGTCAGATCCTTCTTGACCCACTTGGATTTTTCCTTATGTCAACTTCATGTTGGACTTTCAATTGTCAAGTGTTCGGTCCTCCTTGACCCATTTGGAGTTTTCCTCTTGCCAACTTCCGTTGGATTTCCGATCATCAAGTGTTTGGTCCTCCTTGACTCACTTGGACTTTCTCTTTTCTCAACTTCCTATTGGACTTCTAATCACTAAATGTCCAATCATTCTTGATCCACTTTGACTTTTTCTTTTGCCAACTTTTGATCACTAAATGTCCAATCCTTCTTAATATACTAGGACTTTTTCTCTTATCAACTTTTCGTTGGACTTCCGATCATTATATGTTCGGTCCTCGTTGAACTACTTCGACTTTCTTCTTGTCAACTTCCCATTGGATTCTCAAATTAAGTATTTGGTCCTTCTTGACTTAATTTTTCTCTCACATATTGTCGAATATCAAAATCCAAAATCGAGCCAACCCGAACTTGGTCAATCTTAACCTGAGGTAGTTTACACCAACAATATTATTTATGGATATTTGAGACTAATTAAATAAATTTTTTTTTTATGAAATTAATTTACAATCAATAATTTATAAATATAATAAATATGTTTTTAATCTTTTGAATATATAAATAAAAAAAAATCATACAATAGTTTATTTCATAGGTTCAATATCAATATACGAGGATAGAAACACATTATAATAATTATATTTTGAGAGGAGATTTTTTTTTAAAAAAAAAAAATTACTCTCCATACATGCTCTCGAGTATACATTGTAATGTATGTAATCTATAGCAAACAATGTTCCTAAAAAAATGTTATGGTAGATTCACGACCATCTCAATGAGGCCCTTGGTAGAATGATTTTTTTTAAGGCCTTAATATTTTCTTAAAAATTAAAGATTAAAAATATTACTAGCGACATTTAATTTTATTAGTAAAATTTGAAAGGATAATTTTATACCCAGCAAAAGATTATTTGGGTCTTTCCCAAATCCCACTTCTCTATTAGTAAAATTTTAAAAATAAAAAATTAGGTTAAAATTTTGAGCATAATTTATTAAAATATAATATATATTGTATAATAATTTTTTAATTAAATAATTAATATTAAATTTTGTCAATAAAATATTATATAATATTAAATAAAATATTGTTTAATAACTATTACTATACATTTTAATTGCTATTTTTTTTAAAAAAATTATCGATCAATTTTAACTTCGATAGAGGGAAGTCTTGACATAGCGGTAAAATTATTGTTGCGTGACCAAGAGGTAACAAACTCGTGTAGGATTGAAAACAACGAGGAGGGGGGAATGAATCTCGTTTATAAAATCTAAGTTAGATCATTAGTGCAAACTGCACCAACAGTTCGAGCAGTAGATATAGTCACTGTGTTGAAAGATGAAGACCCTTCCCTACGATCCTGCATTAGTGAGAGCTTCATGTATCGTGCTATATTTTTTTATCAATTTCAATTTTGATAAATTATCAATTAAATTTATTTAGATAAAAATATTTAGCTGGTAAACATCGATGATGAATTATAAAAAAAAAAGTATAAATAATAACTTGTAGAGGAGCAAGGGCACAAGATAACGAAGCAGTAAAAAGATAAAGAAAAACATAAAAATTTAGCGATAAATAAATAGTACGATATTAAATATGTTTTTAATTTTTTAAAGTATTTTTAAAATATATCAATTAGTATAAGCAATAAATATTTTAAATTTATTAACCAAACTTAAGTTCTAACGGTAAATTAATTTTTATCAATAAAAAATTAAATTACGAATCAAAATAAAACTATAATGGAAAATAAATATGGACTAAATATCAATTAGCCTGCACATCTTTACTTGCACATTCATAGACATATAAATTCGAAAGCCTAGACATATATCCGAGCACTCAGATAAGTTGTTACTTTTTATGATAATGATATATAAATATTAATTGTTATACATTACGCAAAATCTCTAACATTATGATAAAAATCGAATACGCTCATCCCCAGTGCCCCCGTCAATCCGGTCCAAGGCCAACACGGAAAAGGTAAATCACGCAAAATCTCCAACATGACTTATAATGTACTCGACCTAATAATCAAATTTTTTTATATTATTCTTAACAACATGACTTATAGTGTACTCACCTAATAATTAATTTTTTTATATTATTCTTTATTATTAATTGGTCATTGATATTTTTTATACTGTTTCAAAATTATAAATTTATTTTATTGGATAGTTTGAATTAAAATAAATTTTAATTCATTTTTCTACCTTCATTAACTGAAGATGAATAAATTAATTAGATAAAGTTAGTCAAATCTATTAAGTCATTTGAGTTAAATAAACTTGGCAGATGATTAGTAAAGAAATTGAACTGAAATTTATAAAAAACTGTGTTAAAATGAATGTTTAATAAATTTATCAACCAAATGACTTGGATTATTGATGCAAGTTGAATAATTTAAATAAATTAAATAAACTATATAATTTAAGTTAATTGAAAAAAATTAGATAAATTAAATAAATAATTCCATTAATGATATCATTTTATCAGTATAACTAAATAAAAATATTTTTTAAAAAATAGTTAATGCTTTATCGTATTAAAATTTCAGATCAAATGGAGATAATCGAATTATTCTATATTTTCTTAGTTTAACAATAGTTTAATTATATATACATAATGTTTATTAAAAAAAATTATGTGATAATTAATTTTTATATTCATTATCTTAATAAAATAAATATATCATAATCTATGGGTACAAAAGTTCATATGAGCCCATGGACCTTTTTTAAGGATTCCGATGTAGAAAAAGAATTGATAGTTTATACTTCTGTCGTATTAATTATCATTTCAACGATCAACTTCTCCCATAATGATATCTATACTACCTAGTATCGTCATGATATCAGCCAATTTCATTCTTTTAACTAGTTGAGGAAGAATTTACAAATTTATGAAGCCGGGTGGACGAATTTTTCATCTCTAAAGGAAAATACTATTGTCTCCTGTCAAATAAATTCTTAATTCCCCCTTTGGGGCTTCTACTCTTACGTAAGCTTAATTTATATAACTATCAAATATGCCCTAAAAAATATTTTTCAAAAGTCTTAATCCGTTACACAAATTTATTTACTGTCCCATTAAACAAGGAAGATATTCATTAGGATTTACTTATCGTCATAATTACCATTCTACCCTCGTGATAGATCCTCATAAGGGTGACATGGTACTTAATCTCCTCCGTCTCTTTAAATTTTAATGGCCAAGATCCATTTCTGCAATATTACAATTAGACCTCCCGATCACGAAACCCTAAAAGCCCTCCTTCCTCCTCCGCTCCTCAAGTCCTCATTCCACCGATCCAAAACATCTTGCGAGCGCAGTCGCCCTTTTTGCCGACTGATCCAAAACATCTTCTTCCTACTCTTCTGATTTGGAGTATCCACAACAGTGGTCGCCTCTCGCGAGTTCGTCCATTTTCTTCCTTCCCTGCCGTCTGTCCATCGAAGCAGACCTAGGGTTTGGAGCAGGGGAACTTGTCGAGCCAACTCATTGAAACGACGGTCAACATCTTGTTTCTACTCTCCTTTCTCTTTTGTAGCTTCAAATTATTTGGATTCCTCAATCTCTTCGATGTTGCAATTTTGTGTGTTGAGTGAAGTGATATGTCGAAGGCGATGTTTGTCCGAGATCAAATCTGATCTGAATTAATTATACTTTCTTTTTATTTATATCTTTGGTAGTGTTTGATGTGTGATTTTGCTTCATTTAGGGTCTGAAAGTTGTGCGGGGATTGTTTGACATATCTAGTTGAGATCCCACTTGTAGGCGTGAAGACCAAGACTTTTGAGGTAATTTTGGCTTAGATTTGTATTTGAGGAAGGCTTTTATCCACTTGTTTCTATGAATCATGGTATTATATGCCCATATGCCCATATGCCCATACATTTCTGCTCGGCCTGAAATTTGGTTGTGTTTCATCCTTGGTTTTTATAACCGGTGTTTCAAGTCAATAAATATTATAATTGGGGAGATTCTATATTTGATATGAGTGTTTGGTTGCTTGTGGTTCTATATCTGTCAAACTTAATTGGTTAGTTTTGGTGTATAGATACAACTGTTAGTTTGTCTTTCAAGGAGTTGTTGCTAGTGTTAGGACCTTCGGACGCGGCTAGAGAGGGGGGGTGTGAATAACCGACCCCAAATTCACGTTTCTTCCTACAATTTGAGTTAGCGCAGCGGAAATAAAAGATAGAAACGAAAATGGAGAAGATCAAACCTCAAACGCGACGATATAACGAGGTTCGGAGATGATACTCCTACTCCTCGGCGTGTCCGTAAGGTGGACGAATCCTATCAATCTGTCGGTGGATGAGACCCCGGAGAACCGGCTAATAAAAACTCCTTCTGGGTGGAGAAACCTCGCCACAATCTCTCTTGCAACAGCAAGATCAGAGTACAAGAAATACAGCAAGAGACCAAGAACAATATGAATGTAAAAAAACACTGGTTTGCTTGCCTTCTCGTTGACTGTTGATGAAGCAGCAACTTCACGGACCCAGTCGAGGGAAGCTCACACGAAGCTTCAGTAATGGAGAGCTCAGCAAAGCTCTGATCGCAAGGAACAAAAAGCAGCAGCAAGAACTTCTTCTACTGTAGCGGCCTTATATCCTGCACCTGCGAAGAAGACAAAGAGAAACCAGAAATCTAGCCGTTGAGTCACAACGGCTAAGCCTGGACCGATCAGGCTCTATCCTGATCGGTCCAGGAGGTCCCTGATCGGTCCACAGACCGATCAGGCATCGGTCCTGTATCCCTGATCGATCTGTGGACCGATCAGGATACAGGTGGATCGGTTCACAGACCGATCCCCCCTTCTCTGAATCCCCTCGCTTCCTAAGATAACATCGCTTCCTGATTGTTCTACGGACCGATCAGATAACTAAGGTATCACTGGATCGGTCAACAGACTGATCCAATTTCCCAGCCTTAAACCTAAAGCCTTCCCGGTCTAGAGAACAAGCTACCGAGCCCTCTCTGACCTAGTCCGGAGAACGAGCTACCGAGCCCTCTCCGACTTCCTCATCCGGTCCAGAGAACGAGCTACCGAGCCCTCTCTGACCTAGTCCGGAGAACGAGCTACCGAGCCCTCTCCGACTTTGTCCGGTCCAGAGAACGAGCTACCGAGCCCTCTCTGACCTAGTCCGGAGAACGAGCTACCGAGCCCTCTCCGACTTCCTCATCCGGTCCAGAGAACGAGCTACCGAGCCCTCTCTGACCTAGTCCGGAGAACGAGCTACCGAGCCCTCTCCGACTTCGTCATATCCAGAGAACGAGCTACCGAGCCCTCTCCGACTCTATCCGGTCCAGAGAACGAGCTACCGAGCCCTCTCTGACCTAGTCCAGAGAACGAGCTACCGAGCCCTCTCCGACTTCGTCCGGTCCAGAGAACGAGCTACCGAGTCCTCTCCGACCTCCCATGCCAAGCTTCCTCCTTGGACTTTTCCCGTGCCAAGCTCCCTGCTTGGACTTTTCCGTGCCAAGTCTCCATACTTGGGCTTTTCCCGTGCCAAGCTCCCTGCTTGGACTTTTCCCATGCCAAGTCTCCATACTTGGACTTTTCCCGAATTAGGTCAACTCAAGTCGGGTCAACCAGGTCAACCTTGACCAAAGGTTGCACCCACAATCCACCAAGTTCCTAATCTTGTCAAACATCAAAATATAACTTCTCTATTCTTGTCAAACATCAAAATATACCTCGAGTCAGGTTAACTTGAGTCGGGTCACCCAGGTCAACCTTGACCTAAGGTTGCACCAACAATCTCCCCCTTTTTGATGTTTGACAAAAACCATAATCAAGTTAGGTTAACCTGATAACCTAACTTAGGTTTTCCAATAGTTCTCCAATGTTCTTCCTTGAACATTCTCTGAACATTCTCCCCAAACTCCAATGTTCTTGCTTGAACATTCTCTGGACATTCTCCCCCTTTTTGACACACATCAAAAAGAGTGAATCAAGGTCAAGAGTTTCTTCCTAATGAAAGTCCCATACCTTTCATTGAAACCCTTAATTTCCCCCTTGATACTAAAGTCAACAATCAACTTAGTGATAATCCCATATCACTCATCCTCAGGAATCTTGACGAGTAAAAACTCCCCCTAAAAGTCAACTCCCCTTTGACCAATAGGTAAAACTCCCCCTAAAGGTCAACTCCCCCTTGACCATTGCACCAACAATGTCTTGGAGAGTTTCAACCCTTTAGAAATCAAAAACACCAACTTCCAAAGCTAAAATTTCAGACAACAATCGAAAATCAGCATTTTGGCACGCTCTGATCGGTTACCAGACCGATCAGAACTTCCCTGGATCGGTCACCAGACTGATCCACACTTCTCTGGATCGGTCCAGTGACCGATCCAGACTTCCCTGGACCGATCAGGATCCCCTCTGATCGGTCCACAAATCTCTGATAGGGATTTCTGATTTTTCTCCCAAAATTCAGAAACCCCTAAAAAATCACAGAAAATTCCAAAAATTGTAAAATTTTGATGATACATTCCTCATAACATATGTTATCATGGAAAAATAGTTTTCTATGAAAATAACTTCCATTTTTAAATCTTGATACAAAGTTCGAAAGACTTTGAAATAGCTCAAGGTTAATCCATCTTTGTGCCAACTTGCTCAATGATGAATGCTATCATTAGAAAAGTTTCATCAAGGTTTTTCAAATCAATTTTGAAATGTTTTTAAACCATTTAATTTAGGACCACAATCTTAGGGCTAAGTGTACATGACTTGTACGCAAGCTTTCCCTATGATCCTCAATTTCAAATTAGGCTCATCTAGGTACAAGAACTATGCACCTTGATCCTAACTCATAATCCTAATATCTCACACACATCTAAGGTGTATCAAACACATCCAAGTCAATTTTGATGTGAGATATGGGTTTAGGTCATCTTAAGCTAAGTTCTCATGCATTTTCTAAACAACAATTTGATCTCCATATCAAATTGTGTTTTTATCCTTAAATCAATTTAATTGATCATACATGCAAGAGATGATGACATGACATAAAATAATATCATAAGTGGAAACATGTGCCAATGTCATGATGTCATGGCATAAAGTATGAAACTTAAATAAGGCATGACATATAACTAACCTAAGCATTATCATGACATTTCAAATGATAGTAAATTAGATATGATGTCATGACATGGCATATGGCAAACAATATATGACAAATAACATATAAAGGTATAGAAAATACCTAATTCTAGCTTTAGTTGTCATTTTTGATAATTTTGATCATTTTACCATAAATTCTATATTCCTAAGTGTAATAGATCTAAAATCATATACTAAAGATTTTTAGATCACTATGTGCCAATTAGATTGACCCTAGAAAATTCCTCAAGTGTGGTTGGCACATCCTAATCACCTTAGGAATGAGTAAAATTTTAAATTTCATTTTCAAGGCTTGATTACACCTTGAAAATTCCTAAAATGCCACCTTTTGCCATGATTAGGTTAACTACCTATCCAATTAAGGTTGGCACACTCTAAATCATCTAGCGTGAAGGAATCACGCTCCTAGGAACCCAATACCTATTTGAGCTCATTGGGTTCACTAAATATTCACTAGGGATGACTTCCCTAGCAACCCTCCTAATGACCCTCCTAGGCTTTAAAGCCTTGGTCATTTGGGACTCATCAAGATCAACTCTAGGGGTGACTCCCCTTGTGACCTTGGTGATGGTCTTCTTAGCCCTAGGTCTTGTTCCATAATCGAATGGAACATTATGATAAGCGGGCTTGACCACTTGAGACTTAGGTTTGTGACCCAAACCTCTCATGTCCTTGGGCTTTGATTTTTGACCCTTAGACCCTAGAGTTGACTTCTCTAAATTCTTAAGGGCATTTTCTAAAGTATCAAGTCTTGACCTCAAGACTTGATTTTCCTTCTTTAATACCTCAAGCTTTAATTTTCCATTTTCCTTTGAGGTATTCCTAGGCATATGTCTAGTTGTTTTGGGATTCCTATCTAGGTTTTCCTTAACCTTAGATGAATTAATTCTAGGGTTGGTACTTCTAGTATTGTCCTTATCTAGACTAACATGTTTGGCACCTAGGCACATGTATCGATTTCTATAGTTATCATGCTTATCATTATTGACAAATGCAATAAAGCTACTAACATGTGTCTTAGTAGAATTGCAAGGATATGCCTTAAAGGGTACCTTAGGGTTTGCCTTAGCTCCCCCCCATAGATGTGCTTGGTCTCTTGTCCTTGTGAGGTTGCCTACCCCTCGGACATTGGCTCCTATAATGTCCCCTTTGCTTGCATTGGAAGCACACCACGTGCTCCTTGCCCTTGCGTATCGGGACTCCGGCTTCCTTGACCTTTGGCGCCGGTGGAGTCTTCCTAATCCTCTTTGGACATTTACTCTTGTAATTCCCATATTCCCTACACTCAAAGCACATTATATGTAATTTACTTGAAATTAAGTTACTTGAGTTACCTAGGGTTGATGATGGATATAAGCTCTCTTCTTCATCCCTTCCGGAGGTAGAGACTTCTTCTTCTTGCTCCAATCTTGAAGAAGAACTCTTCTTCCTTAGATGTTGAGTAGCCCTCAACTTCTAAATCCATACCTCCATGATGTGAGCTACTTGGCTCACTTGACTCCTCTTCATGACTTGAATTGGAGCTCTCCTCATGGAACTTAGCCAAGTTGTTCCACAACTTCTTGGCATCGTTGTATCCACCTATCTTACGCAAGACATCATTAGTTAATGAAAATTCAAAGATTTTCGTTACCTCGTCGTTGATCATGGATCGGTGGATTTGTTCCTTCGTCCACTTCTTCTTCTCAAGAGGTTCTCCTTCTTTATCCACCGGAGGAATAAAACCTACTTGTACACAATTCCAATTTACTAGGTTAGTCATAAGAAAATACTTCATTCTTACCTTCCAATACGCGAAGTCGTCGCGATCGTAGAAGGGTGGAATCGTGAAGTCTTCTCCAAGTCGATCCATTCTCTAGCTCGTGCTCCCCCGGGTGTTAATCCGTCGAAAAGCAACCTTGCTTTGATACCACTTGTTAGGACCTTCGGACGCGGCTAGAGAGGGGGGGTATGAATAGCCGACCCCAAATTCACGTTTCTTCCTACAATTTGAGTTAGCGCAGCGGAAATAAAAGATAGAGACGAAAATGGAGAAGATCAAACCTCAAACGCGACGATATAACGAGGTTCGGAGATGATACTCCTACTCCTCGGTGTGTCCGTAAGGTGGACGAATCCTATCAATCCGTCGGTGGATGAGACCCCGGAGAACCGGCTAATAAAAACTCCTTCTGGGTGGAGAAACCTCGCCACAATCTCTCTTGCAACAGTAAGATCAGAGTACAAGAAATACAGCAAGAGACCAAGAACAATATGAATGTAAAAACACTGGTTTGCTTGCCTTCTCGTCGATTGTTGATGAAGCAGCAACTTCATGGACCCAGTCGAGGGAAGCTCACACGAAGCTTCAGTAATGGAGAGCTCAGCAAAGCTCTGATCGCAAGGAACAAGAAACAGCAGCAAGAACTTCTTCTATTGTAGCGGCCTTATATCCTGCACCTGCGAAGAAGACAAAGAGAAACCAGAAATCTAGCCGTTGAGTCACAACGGCTAAGCCTGGACCGATCAGGCTCTATCCTGATCGGTCCAGGAGGTCCCTGATCGATCCACAGACCGATCAGGCATCGGTCCTGTATCCCTGATCGGTCTGTGGACCGATCAGGATACAGGTGGATCGGTCCACAGACCGATCGATAACCCTCGAAGCTTCGTTGGGTTACTGATTGTTCTACGGACCGATCAGATAACTAAGGTATCACTGGATCGGTCAACAGACCGATCCAATTTCCCAGCCTTAAACCTAAGGCCTTCCCGGTCTAGAGAATGAGCTACCGAGCCCTCTCTGACCTAGTCCGGAGAACGAGCTACCGAGCTCTCTCCAACTTCCTCATCCGGTCCAGAGAACGAGCTACCGAGCCCTCTTTGACCTAGTCCGGAGAACGAGCTACCGAGCCCTCTCCGACTTCGTTCGGTCCAGAGAACGAGCTACCGAGCCCTCTCTGACCTAGTCCGGAGAACGAGCTACCGAGCCCTCTCCGACTTCCTCATCCGGTCCAGAGAACGAGCTACCGAGCCCTCTCTGACCTAGTCCGGAGAACGAGCTACCGAGCCCTCTCCGACTTCGTCTGATCCAGAGAACGAGCTACCGAGCCCTCTCCGACTCTATCCGGTCCAGAGAATGAGCTACCGAGCCCTCTCTGACCTAGTCCAGAGAACGAGCTACCGAGCCCTCTCCGACCTCCCATGCCAAGCTTCCTCCTTGGACTTTTCCCGTGCCAAGCTCCCTGCTTGGACTTTTCCGTGCCAAGTCTCCATACTTGGGCTTTTCCCGTGCCAAGCTCCCTGCTTGGACTTTTCCCATGCCAAGTCTCCATACTTGGACTTTTCCCGAATTAGGTCAACTCAAGTCGGGTCAACCAGGTCAACCTTGACCAAAGGTTGCACCCACAATCCACCAAGTTCCTAATCTTGTCAAACATCAAAATATAACTTCTCTATTCTTGTCAAACTTCAAAATATACCTCGAGTCAGGTTAACTTGAGTCGAATCACTCAGGTCAACCTTGACCTAAGGTTGCACCAACAGCTAGTTGCAAGGTAGGTTCTTGTCGTTATGTCTTTCAAATCTTTGTATTTTTGTGTGTCGTAATCTATTCCCAACTTGCACAATAATGCTAGATTTCTTGGTGCTACTCCCTCTTATGGTTGTTATATTCATTTAGATGATTTTGAAAAATGTTTATGTTATCATCATTATCAAACCGTGTTTGCCCAACAATTCAACACTTTATACAAGGTTATATATATCACTAGACTTTTAGAAAATCTTTACATCCTCCATAAATTAAAAGTGCTTAATAGGTTAAAATTTGATTCATTGTATTAGAGAGAAGTGCAATATAATGAGCCCATTCCTCTTTTGTTAGTTATAATAGTTAGTCATAATATTTTCTGCCAAAATTGTTAAGAGGACTTAGAGTTTTTATAATATATTCAAATCAATTTGAGGCTAAAGGGTGTACATCACATTTGGGGATGCACCTACTGGTAGGGTCCCCTTTACCTTTAGTGGAGATGGTAGGATAGGGCTTTAGTGGAGGTAGGGTAGGGTCTCCTTGAAGATTGTAGGATCTCGAGATTGATTGTAGGGTACCCATTAGAAGTTTATTTAATGGGTACTTGAGCTCTTGCTTTTTCATTTCATTTCAACTGAGCTCTTGGGGTTCCCGTTGGTCTGAAGCCTTATGTAGTAGGGTTCCTTTATTCAATTCATGGGATACCTTTAGGGGTATTTAGATACAGATGATAGAAAATCTGATGTACCCTAGGGAGGAGAAGAGCTAACACCTCTTATAAATACTAATTGGTTTCCATCATTAGTGATTGGTTGACCTCTTTTCTCATAAATTGAGAGTGACCTATTGTTTGAGTTCCTGCTCACTTCTTTTGAGTTCCAGCTATGAATAGCGTTTTTCCTCATTTAAAAGACTGAGCCATTGACTTAAGTTAAAGTAAGGTAAGACTGAGCGATTACCCTCTTTTAGGCTTGGGGTTAGTGTAGGGGATCCTTGAGCTCTTAAGGATATTATTATATAGAAAAAGAGCGGTTGAGCTTTGGCTTTATGTCCATTAATAGAATAAGCTCGGTAGGATATGAATATTCATAGAATGCTCTTAATCGAATGAGCTCTTGGTATTCTATTTGAATTTCAGGACTAATAGAAATGAGCTCTTAAAAGGCTTAATCCAAAGAGCTCGGTAGGGAGATTTTCTGAGTTCGTTAATAGAATAAGCTCGGTAGGGTATAAGAAGGTAAGCTCATAAAAGAGAGATAGAGGTCCTCTTAAAGTTGAGGGTAAGCTCATAAAGAAAAAGGGCCCTTAAGGTTGAGGGTAAGCTCATAAAAGGTGCTCTTAAGCTCTTAAGGTTTAGTAGGGTAAGCTCAAGGTATTATAGGGAATGACATATTCATTTCAGGTAAGCTCCCTCCTGTAGGGTAGGAAAGAAATCCTTTCTGGATTAGTAGGAAAAAAAAGCTCCTTCGTGCGCGACTCTGTTCGATCCGTGTGCGCGACTCTTGCTGTTGGTATTAGCGGACTAGAGGGTTTCATTTAATATGAATTTGAATTTGCTACAGTGGGTTGATTCCTCATTTGGAGGGGTTGTTGAACCACATATTATTTGAATTTGTTACAGTTGGGGTAATTTCTTACTATAAAACAATATTTAATAGCTCAGAATAGGCTAAAAGCGATAGCGTTACAGCTAAGAATAGCTCAGTTCTGGGTTGAACTTCTGATGCCAGCTCAGAATAGGAATAGCTCAAAGGGATCAAACTCAAATATACCGTTAGGATGAGATGAGACTTATTTCACTTATAATGCCTTGACCTAACAGAATGCAGTGAGCTGAAAATGAAATGAGTTGAACTTATGATGCTAGCTTGGAATAGCTCAAGGGAACTCATAGGAATAGCTCAAGGGATTCAAAGAAAAAACATAAATGTTGTTAGTGAGCATGAAATTAGATTCAATTAGTTTAACTGAAGATGCACTCAAGGGATTCAAAGATAGCTCATTTGTTGAGCATGAAATTAGCTCAACCTTGACTGACTTTGCCATTAGGGTTAGGAATTGATTTCGCAATTAGTTTCATTAATGTTCCTGCTATGCATTTGTGGAGCATGAAATTAGTTTGTTGAGCATGAAATTAGTTGAATTCGACTCTTACTTAACCTAGTTTGATAGAGCCTCTGACGTACCCGCTGGATGAAAACGAGTGATTCTCCAACTTATATCCATAACACGTATATTCCCTACTCATAGGACCCGACACTCGTGATCTCCGACTAGGGAATCAATCACTCCCTCACCTAGAACCAAGTATCCATCAAGAACCAAATGCCTTTAATGAATAGCTAGGAATAGAAGCTCAGAATAGCGTTACAGCTAGGAATAGAAGCTCAGTTACTGCTTATTAATCACGAGGGGCGAAGAGCTGAGCCGACAGGCAAAGGGGCGAAGAGACAGACTGTAGGGTCTCATAAACTCCATAGGGGTTACGAGACTCCAGGGGTTCCTAGACAAAGACTGTAGGGGCTCAGAAACTCCATAGGGGTTACGAGACTCCAGGGGTTCCTAGACAAAGACTGTAGGGGCTCAGAAACTGTAGGGGTTACGAGACAGCAGAAGTTCAGAGACGAGACTGAGAATAGCTTAGAATAGCTCGGTTAGTGTTACAGCTTCTTAATCAGTAGGCTAGGGTAGGGGTTAGACTAGAGTTTGACTCCAAATGACTCCTAGAGTTTCACTCCAGATAATAGAGACTAGGACGTACCGAGCTAAAATATACCTACAGGAACATTTGAGGAATGCTAAAGAAGAAATTAAGTGAGAAATCAATGCCTGTCAGTCCAATCAGACTCATATAAATCTTAGTTAAGCCAATCAATGCCAGTCATGGAAATCTGAGTTTACAAATGAGGAATCTAATTTCCTGCTCTGCCTAACTGGAAAGTCAAGGTTGAGCTCATCTCATTTTATTCCTTACGGGAGCATTTGAGGTACGTCTGGCACATCTGAAGTTCAACTAACCCTTGAGTGCATCTGCAGTTAAACTCATTTTATGTTCAAGAAATGTGCATATAGGTTGAGGATATATTCTTTGAGTTATCTGGAGTTCATTCTCAGCTCACTAAATTCCTAACGAGTCATCAACTCAATCATTGACTCTATTTCCTAAGTCTTATTTCACTAACAGCATTCAATCCCCAGGGTAAAGCCCTACCATACCAGGAAGGCTCACTCAATTAATTCCTAAGGGCAAAGTTTAGCTAGCTCATTTCATTTTATGCCTAAGGGTCTATTCGAGTCTCAAGGTTTCGATCTATTCAGATCTGATTACGGACAATAACGAATATGGAATTGAGTGTTCAAAGCATTAACTCATCTATCACACTCAAACTCTAGTTTAATGTGCACTGAGTTTAAATACCCTATTGAATTGAAATGGTTCAATGAGTAAATATCCCTTTTTTCATTCGAACTTTAACCACAATAAAGTACCTCTTTTAGAGTTTCGAAGTCACCAGCACTTGTTTCCTAGCTCATTGTATTAAGAATCCGAATAGCTCATTCTATTAAGTAAGACCACGAGCGCGACGCACGAGATTCTGTTCTTCAATGCGGGTTCTATTTCCTTTCCGGATGAGTTTGTTTTTTCAACTAAGTTTCAATGAATTTCTTGAAAACAAGGAGCTCAACATTTATGTCTGACGGAACTTAATATAGGAGTCAGAATCCCTAGTTCTATCTATCTCATCTGCTGCGTAACATTGATTTCCGACGTCATCAATCCAATCACTGTTATCGTAATTAAGAGTCTCTGTAGCTCAACTTATTTGATTCTATTTGATTTTGAATAGAAAAGAAGTGTATATTTTATTTGCTTCTCTTTTTTTTTCATAACTTATTTGAGTCTTCAACAAATGCATTTATGCTTTTAGGATAGGTTTTTTTGTCGCCAGGGTTCTCTTTAGTTTTTGCATGAGGCCAGGCCAGGGTTCTCTTTAGTTCTCGCATGAGGTGTCTGGCTATTCCCATCTCAATAGTCAGATTCTGAGTCTGACTAGCCCTATCTTAAACTCACAATTCAAGTGTCTTTACTAGCTATAAGTCTGAAAAGCCCATTTGACTATCAGTTTACTATCTACCTTTCCTTTCTCCAAAGCTCATTTCTCTATCTCCCTTTCAGAAAAGTCCATTTGACTAGCTACCTCACTTCCCTATCTATCCTTTTTTTTGTCCAGTATAAAAGCACAAGACCTACTCCCTTCCTAGTTCTTTTCAGTGTCTGACTATCTGTCAGGAACCTTTCTGTCAGCTACCTTTCCGTGGGGTAGCTTTCTGTATAAACGTACTCTCTTCCACCTGAGGAAGAAAAGAGTTTCTACCAAGAATCAAATCCGGAAGCCTAGTTCTTATTCTACCTGTGAATTATGGTTTCCTACCTGTACCTGTGAATAAGAGTTTCCATATTCTGAATAGTTTATGACCGGATTGACCCATCTTTCTTTTTATCCCACATGTTACACCTTAGTAGTATTTCACTATCTTTTCTTTGACTCCTACCTGTCCTACCTGACTATGATTTTCGAATTACTATCTCTATCCTGCTTATCTGATCTTTCCCTCTCTCTATATCAGAGATATCTGATCTGTCTGTCTGATCTTTCCTTCTTAGCTGACCAATTCAACCCGAGTGAGATCTTCTGAATGGACGTGTGTATCGGCGTTTCGTGAGTCCGCGTCTTCCCTATATCTACTACTGAAGCTAGCTCTGAAGGAGTCTACTTGTAGCAGCACCTAGCTGTAGTCTACTTTTTTCACCAGCAGCACTTGTAAGAATTTTGATTTGCTCATTACTCTTAATGCAATGCTTCCTCTCATTAATATTCATTACTGCTTCATTGATTAATGACTCTTAAGTTTTCCTTTCCTCATTACTTCGAACGCTTAGCAAAAGTCCAGTCGATCTGGAGGATCGCACTGGCAACAGGTAAATCTCCTGAGTGGAGTAGGTGAGGACGCGTTCCCCGTAGAGGGAACAGTAGGCGTCGGGTCGACCTAGGGTTTCCGGTAGGAAATCCGAAATCAGACTTGGACAGTCCGGAGACTGTCAAAATATTATTCATCATATTTCTGTGCTAACTTTGTTTTGCATGGTTTGTGTTTGGGACTAACACATTTTGCAGGAACAAAGAAGCACATTTGACCTCAGATGAACAGTGTCCGAGGCGCCTCCATGGGGCTTCGAGGCGCCTCGGGTGCAAGCCGAAGCCAGCTGTCAAGAGGAGCTGGAGGCGCCTCGGAGGAAGCTGGAGGCGCCTCGGAGGAAGCTGGAGGCGCCTTGGACCAGGGCTTGCCACTGTAAGTATTCCTCGACTTAATAATTTAGTTAATTACTTGTTACGCAAATTAGTAAAATCAAACCTTAAGGTTAAGTTGTTAGTGCAATATCCCTCAGGTCAAGGTTGACCTGGTTGACCAAGCTTGAGTCTTGGTTTGGGTTTCGATGTTTGACAATACAAGACTTCGATGATATGGACAAGTGCAGGTGCAGTTGTTCATTTGGGGAGATTGTTTGGTGCAATTTCCCTCAGATCAGGGTTTGATCAGGTTGGTTGAAGAAGATTCAAGCATGTCAAGGTTGACCAGATACTTGACTGGGAAGTCCTAACTGGGATGTTAGGCAGAAGGAAAATCCTGGTAAGTGAAGCCAGGTGAAAGACCTAGTGAATGAAGCTAGGCAGCTTGAAAGTCCTAGTGAGTGAAGCTAGGCAGCTTGAAAGTCCTGGTGAGTGAAGCCAGGCAGAGGAAAATCCTGGTGAGTGAAGCCAGGTGAAAATCCTAGTGAGTGAAGCTAGGTGAAAGACCTGGTGAGTGAAGTCAGGCAGAAGAAAAGTCCTGGTGAGTGAAGCCAGACAGAGGAAAGTCCTAGTGAGTGAAGCTAGGCAGAAGGGAAGTCCTAGTGAGTGAAGCCAAGCACAGGGAAATTCAGATGGGTCAAGGTTGACCAGACATCTGGTGAAAGTCCAAGTAGGTCAAAGGGATTGACCGGATACTTGGCACGAGGAAGAAAAATCCAAGTAAGTCAAAGGGATTGATCGAATACTTGGCAAGAGGAGAAAAGTCCAAGTGGGTCAAAGGGATTGATTAGACACTTGGTGAGAGAGTCCTAGCTGGTCAAGGGTGACCGGATGCTAGGTTTTATGTACCAACAAGTCATGGTAGATTGGATGTTAGTTTAGGGGGCTTTGGACTTGGTTTTGGGCAAAAACCAACATCTGGATTGATCAGCTGATTGATCCAGTAGATCTGGATTGATCAGCCTATTGATCCAGCAGATCTAGATCGATCGGTCGATCGATTGGGTGAGTCCCCGCGAACAGAACCCCTCTGGATCGATCAGTGGATCGATCCAGAGGTCCCAATCGATCAGTGGATCGATTGGGAGCTGTTGTTTATGCGCGATAAGCCCTGGATCGATCCATCGATCGATTCAGGCTATTCCAGAGAGCACAGAAGCGCTCTGGATCGATCGGTTGATCGATCCAAAGCTTCCCCGATCGATTGGGAGCAATCCAATTGATCGGGATCCGACCGTTGGCGTCATATTTAGCTGCAGGAGAGCGTTTCCTTCAGTAGAACTCTCAGAACTTACACGACTTCATCTCAGATCTTCACCAGTGATCACAGAGCTTCTCCACAGGGTTCTCACCGCCAGTTCTTGAAGCTCTTGGAGGTTTTTCCAAGTCAAGAGGCGGATCTACAACAAGAGGAAGAAAGCTAGGGTTAGGGCTTTCTATACTCATTGTAAGCTTTTGCTTGTATTTGTGTATCCTTTCCCTTTCTTCTTGTAGTGTGAACTTGTAGGGCTTCTCCGCCTTCGGTAGTTACCGAAAAGGAGTGTTTATTAGTGGAGGTGTGTGTGAGTGTGTGGATCCTTGGACTAGTCACCTCCTTTGGAGGTGGATACCAAGTAAATCTACTTGTTAGCGTTGTGTGTGTTATTTCTTGTATATTTCCGCTGCACATCTTTGAAGAAACAAGCAACGCCGACCACGAGCATGCGACGAGCTATTCACCCCCCCTCTAGCTACATATTTGGTCCCAACAAGTGGTATCAAAGCGAGGCCGCTCTTCACCGGAATCATCGCCGGAAGGGGCAAACATAACAAGAAGAGCTAGAGGGTGAAGAAGTTGGAGCAAAATTTTTCAAAGTCAAAGAATTCAAGAAGCTCAACTTCAAGATGAACTTGGATTTGACACAAGGGTGGCTCCACCGTACACATCTACAAGCTTCGATCTTTGGAAATCAAGGATCGAAAACTTCTTAATGGTGGAGATAGAGCAATGGTTTGCTCTAATGGAAGGCTTCGAGGCTCCAAGAAATTCAAAGGGCAAAGTTCTCAAGAGGAACAAATAGAGCCCAGAGCAAGTCCAGAGGTGCAAAGCAAATGACAAGGTAACCAAATTATTGGTTAATTTATTACCTAGCACAATTCTATGCAAAATTGGACAATATGAAGATGCCAAAGAGCTTTGGAGCAAGTTGGCTAAGCTCCATGAAGAACCCTCCACTGTACCGAATCAAGAGGAATCCAAAGAGGACGACTCATTGGAGCAAGACCAAGAGGAGGACTCCGAAGTTGAGAGATGCTCAACTTCCGAAGAAGAGGAAGTCCAAGAAGCTTCATCTTCAGAGGAATGCAATGAAAAGGGCAAGGAGAGAGCATACTCCTTGTTCCATATACAAGATGAAGATGAAGAAGCCTCCATCTCTAGGATTGAGGGGGAGCAATCTTTGGTGACGCCGGATCAAAAAGAAGGAGAAGCTTCTACATCTGGGTCAAGAGAAGAAGTGGAGGAAGAAGCTTCCACCTCCACAAATCAAGCTAAATCAATGGGAGGAAAATCAATTGCGGATCAAGAGGAAGCCTCTACCTCCGGATCCAAAGGAGAAAGTGTCAACCCTACACATGAAGGTATAAGTGTGTCAATTAATAATAAAAATCATATCATATGCTTTGAATGTAGGGAACATGAGCATTACAAGAGTAAATACCCTAAATTGGCCAAGAAGAAGGGTCAAGTGGCACAAAAGGGCAAGGAGAAGCCCAAGGAGACCATCCCCAATACAAAGAAGAGCAAGGAGCACATTATGTGTTTCTCTTGCAATCAAAAGAGGCATTACCGAAGTCAATGCCCTAAGGGGAAGAAGGTGGTCAAGTCTCAAGGAGAAAGCTCAATTCAAGGGGGAGCCTCCAAGGTAAAAAGAAAGGTAACTTTTATTGAGCCTACCCCTTTAAATTATGGTAAAAAGCATGCTAGTTCAAGTTTATATCATTTTAATGCTATTAACTATGAAAATAGGAGGCATGATAAAGTTAAGGAAATTCATGTAGCTTATCATGCTAAAACCTCACAACCTAGATTTAGAAAGGTAGATAGGAATTTAGGCAAGAACCCTAAGGATTCTAGGTATTTGCCTAAAAAGAAGAAAAATCAAGGTTTTAATGAAAAACATAAGGTTGAAGAATTATGGAAGGAAAATCAAGTCTTAAGGTCAAGACTTGACAAATTAGAGAGGACTCTTAGAAAAATCACAAATATGACACAAGGGTCTAAGAGTAAAAACCTAGATCTAGAAGTATCAAAGTGTGTTCAGACTGCACTAGGCACCAAACTCAAATTCAGCACAGCCTTCCATCCTCAGACTGATGGACAGACAGAGCGAGTGAATCAGATTTTAGAGGATATGCTCAGGGCTTGTGCACTAGATTTCAAGGGAAGTTGGTACAAGTATCTATGCTTAGCTGAGTTTGCCTACAATAACAGTTATCAGGCGACCATCAAGATGATACCTTATGAGGCGTTGTATGACAGGAAGTGCAGATCACCTATTTGCTGGCAAGAATCAGGTGAGAGAAAAGAAATGGAAGTAGAGCTAGGCATTCAGACAGAGCTGATAGATGAGACTACTCAGGCTATCCAGAAGATCAGACAGAGGATTGAGACTGCCCAGAGTAGACAGAAGAGTTATGCTGACACACGCCGTAGGCCACTTGAATTCCAAGTATGGGATTCAGTTTTTCTCAAGATTGCTCCTATGAAGGGAGTGATGAGATTTGGCAAGAAGGGCAAACTAAGTCCCCGCTATGTAGGACCTTACCTGATCATAGAGAGGATTGGGAAAGTAGCTTTTAGGCTGGACTTACCACAAGACATGTCAGCAACACACAATGTATTTCATGTCTCCATGCTAAAGAAGTGTCTCCATGACCCGAGCCAAGTGATTCAGCCTCAGTCAGTGCAGATCCAAGAGGATCTTAGTTATGAGAGCAGACCTACACAGATAGAGCAGTCAAGAGACTAAGAAATAAAGAAGTACCACTAGTGAAAGTCATTTGGTAGAACCAGAAGCACGAGGAAGTCACTTGGGAGCGGGAGGACAGTATGAGACAGAAATATCCAGAACTATTCTAAGTTCGAGGACGAATTTTTTATAAGGTATGGGGGATTATAACGACCCAATTTCCCCTATTTTGAGTCCTAAATGTCCTCAAAAATACCTGGAAATATTTTAAAAATATTCTAGAGATTTTTAGAAATTTTTGGAGTATTTTTATATAATTTTTGGAGGTCGTTTGATATTTTTACTAAGCGAAGGAAAGTTTGACAAAAAAATATCCAAGCATAAATTTAAACCGGAGACCTCGGGTTAAGCAGAGATTCGCTTAACCAACTAATCGAGCGATCATTTCTTATTAAAAACGAGGAGAAAAAGTTTATTTAAGCAGTAGATAGAAAACAGAAGAATAAATAGGAAGAAAAACGGTTGCCGCCAGGATTCGATCCCACGACCTCGACCCGAGCAGAACCGCAGCCGAACACAGAACCAACTGGTCTACGGTGGTTTTATGATTAAGAGGGGAAACGGATTTATTTAAGCTATAGTTGGAACATTTAAATTAAATGGGAAAAAAAAAGTGCAAGGCTGAGGAATCGAAGCCGAGACCTGTGCCTTCGGTTAAAAGCCGGCTGACCAACTGGGCTAGCGGTCGGTGCTAATCGGATGGGCAGAAACAAATACTTAAGCAGTAGTTAGATGATAAAAAAAACCCTAGTTATACGAAGAGAACCCAAGTTTCTCCCGTGACCTAAAAACTCCCGATTCCTCTTCTCTTCTCACGCGACGGCGCGGCGTCCCTGCTATTTGGGCGAAAACGAAGACGACGAAGCCCTAGCTTTGTCTCCGGCGCCGGCGAAAGGTCTTTTTCCGGCCGGTCTTCAACCGTGCGTGACCATCTCGACGAGGGGAGCTCGGAAACGTGAAGAAGAGCCGAGATCTCAAGCTTCTCCCGAAGCCCTAGCTGCCCTCTTCGGTTGTAAGTCCAAGAACAGCGAATTAAGTACTACTCACCTGCGGTAGGAGTTGTTTCGGGTTTCCTTTTTGATTCTTCCTTTGCTTCCGAGGCCTAGCATGAACCCTAGACTCTTAGTATTTGGCTGCACAGCAAGTTCGACCTCTCCTTTATACGAGCACAGCATGTTAAGATTGAGAAATCGGGTTCTTTGTTCATTTTGAATTCAAAGCATGTTGTAGAGATTTTTGGTCCTTTTGGGCTCTCTGCCGTGAGTCATAAGGGAAGAATATGAAGTATTAGGTGTAGTTTTTGGATGTCCTAATTAATGTTCCGAGTATGAACAGATTTTAAGCTCAAGTTGGAGTTTTAATTTCTTCCTTTGTTTTGGATCATACCGTACAGATTGCCAGTTCATGGTTGCTGCTGTGAGTTCATTAAGGATACAAGAGGGGAAGGGTTTAGGGTTTGATATGTAGCTGTCTTGTGCTATTAGTTCCCTTATACCGGGTAGATTGTAGCATTTCTTGCTTATGCTATTAATTTCCTTATGCAGTTAAGTAATAGCATGTTCTGCCTATGTTGTTAGCTCTTTATGCCATGTAGATTAGAGCATTTCTTGCATAGAATTTCTGTTTCGAATTCATTGTTAAGCCGAACAGCCCCTAATTCCAGCCTGTGGTTGTGTTTTAAGCATGCCTTTAGCTCTTAAATGTTGCATCCGGGTAGGTCTACCTGCTGCCATAAATTCCAGCAAAGTTGCTTTCTTTTGCTCTATTTTATAGCATGATTAGTAGGCTCAAAGTTGCTTTCTTTTGCTCCATTTTATAGCATGATTAGTAAGTTCAAAGTTGCTTTCTTTTGCTCTATTTTATAGCATGATTAGTAAGCTCAAAGTTGCTTTCTTTTGCTCTATTTTATAGCATGATTAGTAAGCTCAAAGTTGCTTTCTTTTGCTCTATTTTATAGCATGATTAGTAAGCTCAAAGTTGCTTTCTTTTGCCTTATTTTATAGCATGTTTAGAAAGTTCATATTTGCTTTCCTTTGCTTTGTTTTATAACATGCTTAGAGAGTTCAGATCTGCTTCCCTTGTGTTACTTTTATATAGCATGCTTGGTTCGTTGTAATCCTATACTTATTGAGCCAATATTCCCAAATCATGCAGAGTGAGAGAAGAGTGCAGGATTATCTTTGTTGAAGAACAATAATGACACAAGGAGTTAAATTTGAATACATGCACATATACTCCATGATATAAACTAATGGAACTGTTGAAGAAGATGAGATTTCCAAAGCGGTACAGTATCATTTTATTAACCTTTATCTGCACAAGTGTGTGCTATCTAGAGCGAATAGGATTTTCAATTGCGTATACAGCGGCTGCAGATAGCATTGGTGTGAATCAATCAAGCAAGGGTCTAATACTTTCGGTATTCTACTATGGATATGTTGTGTCACAAGTGCCTGGGGGTTTGGCTGCACAATATGTTGGAGGACGACGAGTTCTGCTGTTTTCGTTTTTGCTGTGGTCGCTAACATGTGCATTTGCTCCACTAGATGCCGGCAAAGTGAATATGATGGTTGTTGCCCGCTTCCTTGTAGGTGTGGCACAAGGCTTTATATTCCCCTCCATTCACACAATTCTAGCACAATGGGTCCCTCCCCATGAGCGCTCGCGTTCTGTTTCTCTTACGACATCCGGGATGTACCTAGGAGCAGCTGTGGTATGCTTGTGTTGCCAAGTCTGGTAAAATACAAGGGACCTCAGTCAGTTTTCATGGTTGAATCAGCTCTGGGTATCATGTGGTCATTTCTCTGGTTTAGGTTTTCTAGTGATCCAGTTCGTTCCGAACATCCCAAAGCTGCTGCTGTAGGTTTCGGAGAGCACAACTTGCATGTTTCAAGAGAAAAGAAAATCCCAAGTGTTGGAAACCTGAGGCGCTTCACTAAAATTCCTTGGAAGAAGATAATTTTCAACTTACCAATTTAGGCAATCATGGTAAACAACTTCACCTTTCACTACACACTGTACGTACTAATGAACTGGTTGCCAACGTACTTTGAACTCGGCCTTCAGCTCAGTCTTCAGGACATGGGATCTTCTAAGATGATTCCTTACTTCAACATGTTCATCTTCTCAAACACAGGAGGGATTTTAGCTGATCACTTAATCACAAGAAGGTTCTTATCAGTGACCAAGACTCGGAAGCTTCTCAACACCATCGGCTTTGTCATTGCAGCTCTTGCTCTAATGGCCATTCCACTATTCAGGAATCCCTCCTGGACTGTCATATGCTCTTCGATTTCTCTTGGATTCTTAGCACTTGGAAGAGCCGGGTTCGCTGTAAATCACATGGACATGGCTCCGCGATATGCAGGAATTGTTATGGGAGTTTCGAATACCGCCGGGACCTTAGCTGGTATCGTTGGCGTCGGGCTCACCGGAAGGATCTTGGAGGCCGCAAAGTCAACTGATATGGATCTTACAAGCATAGAATGTTGGAAAAATGTCTTCTTGATCCCAGCCTATCTCTGCATATTTAGTTCTTTCTTTTTTTTACTATTCGCAACAGGTGAAAAGATTTTTGAGTAACTAACCCTCCTTCGGCATGTTTGTTGGTCCATGGACACTCACACTCTTATTACCATTTGATATGGTAGCAAAAATATAGTGTACAAGTATATTGTTAGCCAAAGTAGTACAAGAGGGTAAATCGTAAATGCATGTGATACCAAATTTGTATTACTGATTGGAAAAAATTTAAGTTTTGAGATACCAAATTTGTATTATTCTCGGAAAATTTTAAAGTTTTTCTTTTATTATGGTTATTGTTAGTGACAAAAAGGGGAGTTTTACTGATCTTATGGTCACACATTTAATTTGTGGAAATAGTCTTTATTATGTAGACTTGTAGATTTAATGTGGTTCTATTCTTCTTTGGGACCATGAGCTTCGAGCTCTATGTTGTTGTATTATCAGTTTGGGTATTCTATCTATACTCATTGCCAATTAGGCTTTGGTCTAAAGTTGCTGTCATGTTTGATATAATCGCGTGAAGTTTCATTAATAGATTTTAAATGGAATTTGAGATAGTTGGAAGTATTCGAACTTGGTTATGGTCAGGCACCAAAATCCAGGACATAAAGCATGCTGTGAACTAACATGTCTAAGTGCTACCTGTGTCTCTTGTTGCTAAGAGTGAATTCTTTGAGTACCTATTCATTTAATGCCCTTACCTTTGTTAATTTATGAGTTTATCTCTAATGGAGCCCTTTCAACTTCATGTTTTACAAGGTGAGTCTAAATTATCATGGGATGATCGTCTCAGAATTGCCACAGAATCCGCACGAGCACTTGTCAATCTACACTTCTATATCAATTTTTCATAGGGACGTCAAGTCATTAAATATTCTTTTAGATGATACTTTAAGGGCAAAAGTATCCTCTTGATTAAACTCACATACTGCAATTCAAGGTACCTTTGGATACTTAGATCCGGAGTATTATCAAACGGGTCAGTTGACCGAGAAAAGTGATGTCTATAGCTTTGGAGTTATTCTTCTTGAGATTTAACAGGAAAGAAACCCATTTACTTAACCAATGCTGGGTTACCACAAAACCTAACGATGAATTTTCATCAAACAATAAGAGAGAAGAAGCTCTTTGATCTCGTAGAAGATTGTATTTTGCAAGAAGGAACCGAGCAAGAGCTTTTTGAAATAAGTAGTTTGATAAAAATGTCTTAGTTTGAAAGGTGTGGAAAGGCCTACAATGAAGGAAGTTGAGTATAGATTGCAAGACATAAGAAAGACGAGAATGAAAAAGAATATTCCAGAAAGCAAGGAGGAAACAGAATGCTCACTCACCCTTTGATCTTCCTTCTTCAAAATTGGCACACCAAATAAATCAAGAAAATTCCAGAAATTATAGCTTAGAGACTAGATAGAGGACATACCTTTTCTGTTTCAATTTTCAATTGCTACTTCCATTCACCTGCATATAAAATGAGTTGCAGGTTGGCACCTAATTGATTAATCACTATCCCAACTTTCATCACCCTTTTTCTCATCAAGCGCACCTATCTTCTGTCTACTCCCGCTATCGTTGTCTTCTGAATCTTCATTGCTGAGATAATCATAAGGGCCCATTGTTGATTCCACAAAATTGTGTCCGTCCTCATCTTCTGATTCCCCAACCGCATCTTCTGAATCTCCCAAAACATCACCATCTAGGCTGATATCTTCATGTTCTCTCCATCTGGTTTCAACACTAGCTCTATCTCTCAAATATTCCTTTGGGGCAGCCCTGCTTTTTCTCTGTTTTATTTTATTTGTCTCTCTTTCTCGAGTCCCGTCTTTACTATAGGAGTTATGTCTATCAACATCAATTGTAGCACCACTCACTTTGTCATCATAATCCCACTCGTCTTCTGAAGCTGTGGACATGTCATTGTCACTATCCCAATTTTTCCTCTCTGTATTTCCCAATCCAGTAGAAGTACCATTCCAACGCCTTACATGAGCCCTATCCTCATCTTCTGAATTATCACTTCTCCAATTTGGTGCCCTGCTTGACCGACCCATGTCATTTTTTCCCCAATACCTAATTCTTGAAAGTTCCTCTTTCTCTACCGCTTCCTCCTCTTCCCACTCTTTGTCTGCAGCATCTTCAATCTCTCGAATAAAGCGGTCAAGTTCCTCCTGGTCACTGTCCTCAGAAGGTACATCAATAGACTCATCTAGATTATCAACAATTTCTGCTGTGGATGGTTTATCCCCATGGAATATATATGGAGTCCCTTGTTTCTCATCAATAGCCCTAAAAAATGTAGTAGCAATTCTCTGAATGCTAGCCATGGCAATTGGGTCCTCTGGATTGACACCCTTGCGTCTTAGCTCTTGCTCAATTTTTTTGATGTTCAACTTTTGAGATTCAAGAGCCTGCTCAAATCTGGCTTTGAATAGGGCCTACAATATGACAAGACAAAAAAAAGACTCTTGACACCATAGCTACGGTAAAATCAATGGAATGACAGAGATTACACAATAGATCATGTGTAATTTAAGGTAGCATTAGCAGTTTACACATCAATGTTATGAACATTATCCTTCATGACACATAACAAACTACTTTGAAGTAGAATTTATCTGTCAGAAAAAAAAAAAAGTGAAACAGACTAGAGCAAAAAGCAAGGGAACAACTGTGATCATTTAAAAGGATCACTATGCACTAATTTATCCCAATAATAGTGAGAAAAGGCACCCTTTGCAACAAGTGGCGGTTGAAATGGCATGAAAATCTAAAGTGCAAATGCAATGCCTTGACAAGTATGAGAGTTCTTGTATGCTAGTTCAACTCTTCCCATGAACATGAACATGAACATGAACATTCTAGGTAAATCTAGAATTTGAAATAACAAAATTTATGGATATGCACAAAGTAGAACTAAAGAAAACACTTATGGAATTTTTAAACCACGAACTTCTAGTTATAAACATGTAAACAAGTTCACATGAACCCCAAGCATTTGGATTAAAATTCTGTCATGAAATCAGTTGATTTTCACACTTGCAGCATATAGTTAGTGGATGAGACATGATGTACCTTCCTTTTAGTCAGGGTGTTGATTGGTATCAGATTCTTTGGTTGTCTGTAATTTCGTCCACGAAACATAATAATGGTTTTCACATCGTGTATATTAACAACAATGCCGCCACTTAATCTTGCTATCATGGTTGCCATTTCTTTGATTTTTTCCCTAGGAAAATTGTCACAACAAACTTGCACAGTCTCATGAAACTTCCAATGGAGATGCATGTTTTGAACTACTCCTCCAAAGACCCCACGAACTCCAACAGGAACATAATTTCTATTTCTGAAACCTATCTTCTTATAAGCCTGAAGCTGCTCAAGAGTAAGAAGCTCAGGATCATGCCGAGGAGGTGGTAACTCTGGCAATTCATATTTTTTGAGCTTTTGAAGAAGCAATCCCACCTTTTTCTTGGCCTACATAATAATTATATTAGTTAAGTCAGTACAAACAAGCAACTATAGTTTGGAAATTTTAAGTAAAAATTTATGATAAATGTCAAATCCCTTTATACAGAAATACTTATTGGTACTAGAACCACTTATCTACCTAGTAATGATGCAAGGCGAAGAGTATGCAATGTTACTAGTTGAGAAAGGAATGATATTGGAAAAGATGATCAAAATTGTCAATCCTCAAATCAATCAAAGAACATTATAGAGAAAAGGCAGGACAAATCAACAACTGTTTATTGAGAGAATGACCCGCAGAATTTTAGAATCCTAGCTTACTCTACGTAAGTTGTATAGTAGCCTTTCCTCTTCTGTCATTAACTTCTTTCTTTTTTTTTTTGCACGTCTGATCTCTTTTAAAGTTTTTCCTGTTTCTCTTCGCATTCTCTTCTCCACCTTGCTCCGCATGCTTCTTCCTCTTGTTGTCGACATAAATCGATGCCCAGAAGTTGAACCCAACTGGTTGATAGAATTACAGTAAACTTCTCTAGGCAGCACTGAGTGCACATTATTCGGCCACGTTTTCAAGCATGTAATCCCATGTGAATAACACCTGTCAGTAATGTTGGGAATATGCCCGTAAAACAGATATTTATTATTAATTGCTGAATTAAATAAAAGAAGTATTTATTTTATTGTTTGATTGTTTTATGCTTATTTGTATAAAAATGAATATCTGTATAAAATCCATAATATATTGATGTAACTATGATTTTAGTATATAAGATTGTTATATACAAGAGGATTAAAATCATAGATAATATATTTAAAATGTCCATGATTGATTAAAGTATGGATCTTTAATTGGAAATCATGAATGCAGTTTGCTGACATTATGAATATGATAGTCTTATCCGGACAATCAGTGTAATGACACTAAGCAGAGGCATTTTATATAATATGATTATATAGGACAAGGACCAGATGTGATTTAAGTGTCTATGTTTAAGTACTGTTACAAAGACTCGAATCAACATCGCTAAGATGATCATATGTAGATCAATCTAAATCCTGAGTTGTCATAGACTCCTTGTTTGTATTAACAAGTCTCTTGATTTGTTTGTTAAAATCTATTTTAAATAATAGGTGTAACACTTACATTTTGGAGACTCAGTTATACATTCAGCTGGGAATATGATTTATAGATACGGAATCCGTAACTTCCGAAAGGATGCTAAAATGGTTCTCTTGAGTGTTGATTCTAGCACTGAATAGTTTGAGCGCTCTAATTCATAATTAGATTATGAATTAACTATTCACTAGTGAATCAATGGTACTTAAGGTTTTAGATACAAATAGAGAGGTAAAATGGTAATTTCGCCTAGCTCTATTTGTGAACCATGAACGGAGGGTTGATCGACATGTAATGATTATATCAATGGACTGTTCAAATCTTTTGAGTAAATATGTTCCATAATTCTCAAGAGTGCAATTCCGGATTTTAGTGGAATAATTTCGGAATTAATAAATTAGATAATTAGTTAAAGAGCTTTAATTAATTGTATCTAAATTTATTGGAGCTTGAAATTATGGGTCCATGGTCCCCAAACCATCTTCGTATAATCATGATGGATACTCTTAAATAATTAATTTGATTAATTATTTATTCTCACAAAATTTATTAACTAATAAATTGTTTATTATTTTTACTAAAAGAAGATATTCTATTTGTAATTTGATTACGAATAAAATATAAAAGAGAGAGAAATCAAATATTCAGATATTCTATTTGTAATTTGATTACGAATAAAATATAAAAGAGAGAGAAATCAAATATACAGATATTCTATTTGTAATTTGATTACGAATAAAATATAAAAGAGAGAGAAATCAAATATATAGATATTCTATTTGTAATTTGATTATGAATAAAATATAAAAAAAAGAGAAATCAAATATTCAGATATTCTATTTGTAATTTGATTACAAATAAAATATAAAAGAGAGAGAAATCAAATATACAAATATTCTATTTGTAATTTGATTACGAATAAAATATAAAAGAGTGAAATCAAATATTTGGATATTCTATTTGTAATTTGATTACAAATAAAATATATATAAGAGAAAAATCAAGTATTTAGATATTCTATTTGTAATTTAATTACGAATAAAATATAAAAGAGAGAAATCAATATTTGTGAATATTATAAATTTTCTCTCTCACTTTATAATACACGTTCCCATTTTTTCTCTTCCACTTTTGTATACATGTTCCCCTCTTTTCTCTCCCACTCGATAATACAAGTTTCCCTCTTTTTCTCCCATGTTCATAATACATGTTCCCCTCTCTCCTTACTATAATATACATCTCTCTTTCTCTCTCGAAAAGAAATAAAGAATGAAAAAGAGAATTTTTGGTGAAAAATTCTACAGTTCATTTTGTGAGAAAAGTTAAAAGAGTTAGCCCACACTTTTGTCCATCTGTTGATTCGAAGAATTGGAGAGGAAGATCGTGGCATTGGAAGAACTCCGGCAACCTGTGAAGAACTCCGGCGACCTGCAAATCTTAGGCGCGAACTCAAGGTAAAGATTCTATTTTGTAGAATTATAAAGAAAATATTATAATGTTTGCATGTTGAATTATAAGAGATTTTATAATTAAACAGGATCTTTTGTTCGATCTAAACAAAATTGTTTTGTTGTGAAAAATTTTAAAAGGCGTTTAATCTATTTTTCACACCTTCCGTTGCGCATCGAACAGTTAAATACCAACATGTGGTATCAGAGCCAGGTTATTGAAAAACATTATGATATTTTATTTATATGAATGATCACATGATTTGTTCGATATTTGATTGAATGCCATGTATTATATATTTTTTAATGCATGATAGTGATTGGCTAATTTTATGACTCCGTTTGTTTCTGATTTTATTATCAAGATCAGGCTAAAATTATTTTCTTTAATTACCAAAGAGTTTGGATTTTATGGATGGATAATTTTCTAATTCCACCTTACACTTATTAGCCTAAAAGATCCACTGTTCTAGTATAAAATTGTTTTATTTAAACTAGTTGATATATTTAATAGTTTTGATAATTAATGTAATTATCAAAAGTTAAATATTTCGATTACTTCAGTGGACAAAATTGAATTATCCATTTTTAAATATTTAATAGTTTTGATAATTAATATAACTATCAAAAGTGAGATATAGTTTTGATAATTAATATAATCATCAAACCAGAAGGAATATAATTATTTTATTCGAAATAATTAATTTATTTAATAGTTTTGATAATTAATGTAATTATCGAAAGTTAAATAATTGGATTCAAAAGTTGATAAAATTAATTCAATTAGTTAATTTTATAATTTTGATAAAATAGTTCAAGGTCATGAACTATTAATTAGAGGTAATTAAAGATTACAATTTTAACTCAATTCCATATATTATTCAATGATGTTTTATGTTTATAATAGCAATATGTCATTTAGAATTAGATGGGTCTATTCTGTGCATTATAGCATATCGCATGTTGCATGTTGCAAACATCATGTATAATTGTAATTCATAAATTGTTTATGTTACAATTAATTAGAATTATTGAGAATTCTATAGACCTAGGTAATTATGACATAAGATGTCTAATTAATAATATGATTATTAAAATCTAGGATTAGTGGATAATTAGTTATCTAAGAAATTAAATAATGAGTAATTATTGGTCTCCTTCGTTGGTCTAGCACCGTGAGAGTTAGAATGGCGCCTCTTAACGCTTTGATTTCGTTACCCTACGGGTGGTGTCCGTTTTGATTTAATATCAAGGCTAGATCTCTGATGATAGAATTTTTAATGTATTTTAAGTTTGACCCACCCTTACGGCGGCACTCTTGAGTTAAGTCTAAAATTTGAAACGAAGGTTTTTACTCATAAAGATATGAGATCAAAATTGTTGATTATATCTTTGACCAAATTTTTTTTTTCCGGTAGTTAATATGTGTATGAATAAAAGTTATTTTGGTACACATATGTTAATCAAGAAGAGTCTTGGTTTGACTAAGCAAGCAATGTGACCTTCCCAACGATGGCATCATTCTTCGTGGATAGTTGAATTATCGAAGGAATAGTATATGGGATTTTTGATTTTATCCTTGCATTCTTACATCATGTTTACTATTCCTAAATATATACATATGGATATTTTTTTTCAAACAATTTAATCATGCTATTTATTTGAATTCAGCAATAATGTCAATGGGAAATCCAATTATGTCTTTACTCACAAACAATACTTTGACTGGGGAAAACTTTCCTAAGTGGAAAAGCAATATTAATATCGTGTTGGTTAGTGAGAACAATAGGTTTGTTCTTACAGAGGAATGCCCACCGGTACCACCTGCAAATGTCACTCGTGCTGTTAGAGAACTGTATGATCGTTGGATTGCGTCCAACAATAAGGCTAAGGCATATATGCTTGCGAGCATGTCTGATGCACTAAGAAGCAAGATGGAGCCCAAAGAGTGTGCTTTTGAGATCATGGAATCTCTGCAAGAAATGTTTGGGCAACAATCTGAGCAAGCTCGTCATGAGGCCACAAGAAAGTACACAAATGCTAGAATGATTCTTGGCACTCATGTTCGTGATCATGTCATGCAGATGACAAATTATTTTTCTGAGGCTGAGATGCATGGGGCTGTAATTGATGAGGGTACACAAGTGAGCATAATTTTGAATTCGCTCTCTAGTGACTTCATCCCGTTCACCAGCAACTATATTATGAATAAGCTGAATTATGGGATGACTCAGCTGCTGAATGAACTACAAACCTTTGAAGCTATCTTAGGGCTTGTGAAGAACAAGGCTGAAGCAAATATTGTTAATAAACCCAATTCTTCAAAAGGTTTGAAGAGAAAAATGGCTAAAGGTGGTAAATCTGGTGGTAAATTCAAAAAGACAAAGGATGGGTCTAAGAACAACAAAACCAGATGCAAGAAGGCCGAGAAGAAACCTAAAGGAAAATGTTTCCACTGCGGTGTAGATGGACACTGGAAAAGGAACTGTCCAAAATACCTCGCAGAGTTGAAGGAGAAGAAGAAAGGTAAATTTGATTTACTTGTCTTAGAAGCTTGTTTAGTAGAGGATGACTCCTCCTTCTGGATAGTTGATTCAGGAGCCACTAATCATGTTTGTTCTTCTATACAGCTACTTAGTTCTTTAAAGGAGCTTGCAGATGGGGAGTTGACACTTAGAGTTGGCAATGGGGCATTAGTTTCAGTCAAGGCAGTGGGAGTCACCCGTTTAAATTTTAAAAATAAATATTTAGTGTTGAACGATGTTTATTTTATTCCTGGATTTTGTAGGAATTTGATTTCTATTTCAAAATTGCAATTTATCATTAAATACTGAACTATTCAAAGTAGCTTATCCAAAATCTAACAAAAGGCAAAAGCTTGCAAATAGTGATGAAACATATCTATGGCACCTTAGGTTAGGTCATATCAATTTAGATAAGCTAAATAGACTAACAAAGGATGGTCCTTTGAGAGAGTTAATTGTTAACACTCTACCAGTTTGTGAATCTTGTCTAGAAGGGAAAATGACTAAAAGATCTTTCTTTTCGAAGGGCGAAAGGGCCAAAGAACCACTTGAGTTAGTGCATACTGATGTGTGTGGACCATTGAATGTCCACGCACGAGGAGGTTATGAATATTTCGTCACATTTATAGATGATTATTCGAGATATGGATATGTTTACCTAATGCAAAGGAAATCAGAAACTTTTGGAAAGTTTAAGGAGTTTCTAGCTGAAGTTGAAAAGCAATTAGGTAAATCACTAAAAATACTTCGATCAGATCGAGGAGGTGAGTACCTTGATACCGAGTTCAAGAATCACCTAATTGGGAAAGGGATTATATCCCATCTCTCGGCTCCTAGAACTCCGCAACAAAATGGTGGTGCCGAAAGAAGGAATCGAACTTTGTTAGATATGGTTAGATCCATGATGAGTTATGCCTCGCTACCTACATCTTTTTGGGGATACGCTTTACAAATAACGGTCTATATTTTGAATGTGGTACCATCAAAATCAGTCCCTAAGACCCCAATAGAAATGTGGAATGAGCGTAAACCTAGTTTGCGCCATTTTAGAATTTGGGGATGTCCAGCACATGTACTAAAAGGGAAATCTGGGAAATTTGAACCACGAACAGAAGTGTGTTTGTTTGTTGGCTACCCAAAAGGCACGAGAGGAGGTTTGTTTTTTAGCCCACAAGAAAAAAAAGTATTTGTATCAACACATGCTACTTTCCTTGAGAATGACTATATGACAAACTTCAAACCTCGAAGTAAAGTTGTACTCGAGGAATTGCTAAATGATCAGATCATTTCACAACCGATGATTGTTGAAGATAATAGGAAAGAAAAAGAAACCACTATTCCTAATCAGGAAAGTTTGGTACCTAGACGAAGTGGGAGAGTTGTTAGAACTCCTGCCCGCTACAGACAGGACGGTGAAACAAATATTGTTGTAGCCGATACCAATGATGATGATCCATCATCATATCAACATGAAATGAATGATCTTGATAAGGAAAAATGGCAAGAAGCCATGAACCAAGAAATAGAGTCAATGTACTCTAATTCGGTCTGGGAACTTATAGATCCACCTGAAGATGTCGGGCCCATAGGATGTAAATGGATCTTCAAGAAAAAGAGAGGTGTGAATGGAGAAGTAGAGACTTTCAAAGCTAGACTAGTGGCAAAGGGTTATACCCAAAAGGAAGGAGTTGATTATGAAGAAACTTTCTCTCCGGTTGCCATGATAAAGTCTATCCGCATTCTCTTGTCCATTGCCACTTGTCTTGACTATGAGATTTGGCAAATGGATGTCAAGACAGCCTTTTTGAATGGTCATCTTGAAGAAAGCATCTATATGGTGCAACCAGAAGGGTTCGTAGTTAAAGATCATGAGCAAAAAGTTTGCAAGCTACAAAGGTCCATTTACGGACTTAAGCAAGCATCTAGATCATGGAATCTTAGGTTTGATGAGATTATTAAGACCTATGGATTCCAACAAAATATTGATGAACCTTGTGTTTACAAGCTCATCAATGCTAAAAGTGTGGTTTTCTTAGCCCTTTACGTAGATGACATTTTACTCATTGGGAATGATATAAAAGTGTTATCTCATGTAAAGACTTGGTTGACTGAGCAATTCCAAATGAAAGATTTGGGAGAAGCAAGTTATGTTCTTGGGATCCAGATTATTCGGGATAGGAAGAATAAACTCCTAGCATTATCTCAAGCAACTTATATTGATAAGGTGCTCACACGTTTTCGATGCAAAATTCCAAGAAAGGTCTCTTACCAACCCGACATGGAATTACTCTTTCGAAGGCACAATGTCCCAAAACATTGCAAGAGGAAGAGCATATGAGACGTATCCCATATGCATCAGCAGTGGGGAGCCTTATGTATGCTATGTTGTGCACTAGGCCTGATATTTGCTATGCAGTGGGAATGGTTAGTCGGTACCAGTCAAACCCAGGATTAGATCATTGGGTTGCAGTAAAACATATTCTCAAGTACCTGCGAAGAACAAGAAACTATATGCTTGTCTATTCAGGAGGAGTCCTGAACCCCTTGGGATATACTGATTCTGATTTCCAGTCAGATAAGGACTCTCGAAAGTCGACGTCTGGATCAATATTTATTCTTGGTGGAGGAGCAGTTGTTTGGAGAAGCATTAAACAATCCAGCATAGCAGATTCTACCATGGAAGCAGAATATATAGCAGCTTGTGAAGCCGCTAAGGAATCAGTTTGGCTGAAAAAGTTCTACTCTGATCTGGAAATAGTTCCAGATTTGGATAAACCATTAACCCTGTATTGTGACAACAGTGGGGCTGTGGCAAATTCAAAAGAACCACGGAGTCATAAAAGAAGCAAGCACATAGAAAGAAAGTATCATCTCCTTAGGGAGATTGTACGTCGAGGAGATGTCGACGTTATGAAGATAGCGTCGAAAGAGAACCTTGCAGATCCGTTCACCAAGACATTACCTGAAAAAATGTTCATAGGTCACTTAGAGGGAATGGGTCTTAGAGATATGTCTCATTTGTTTTAGGTCAAGTGGGAGTTTGTTGGGAATATGCCCGTAAAACAGATATTTATTATTAATTGTTGAATTAAATAAAAGAAGTATTTATTTTATTGTTTGATTGTTTTATGCTTATTTGTATAAAAATGAATATCTGTATAAAATCCATAATATATTGATGTAACTATGATTTTAGTATATAAGATTGTTATATACAAGAGGATTAAAATCATAGATAATATATTTAAAATGTCCATGATTGATTAAAGTATGGATCTTTAATTGGAAATCATGAATGCAGTTTGCTGACATTATGAATATGATAGTCTTATCCGGACAATCAGTGTAATGACACTAAGCAGAGGCATTTTATATAATATGATTATATAGGACAAGGACCAGATGTGATTTAAGTGTCTATGTTTAAGTACCGTTACAAAGACTCGAATCAACATCGCTAAGATGATCATATGTAGATCAATCTAAATCCTGAGTTGTCATAGACTCCTTGTTTGTATTAACAAGTCTCTTGATTTGTTTGTTAAAACCTATTTTAATTAATAGGTGTAACACTTACATTTTGGAGACTCAGTTATACATTCAGCTGGGAATATGATTTATAGATACGGAATCCGTAACTTCCGAAAGGATGCTAAAATGGTTCTCTTGAGTGTTGATTCTAGCACTGAATAGTTTGAGCGCTCTAATTCATAATTAGATTATGAATTAACTATTCACTAGTGAATCAATAGTACTTAAGGTTTTAGATACAAATAGAGAGGTAAAACGGTAATTTCGCCTAGCTCTATTTGTGAACCATGAACGGAGGGTTGATCGACATGTAATGATTATATCAATGGACTGTTCAAATCTTTTGAGTAAATATGTTCCATAATTCTCAAGAGTTCAATTCCGGATTTTAGTGGAATAATCTCGGAATTAATAAATTAGATAATTAGTTAAAGAGCTTTAATTAATTGTATCTAAATTTATTGGAGCTTGAAATTATGGGTCCATGGTCCCCAAACCATCTTCGTATAATCATGATGGATACTCTTAAATAATTAATTTGATTAATTATTTATTCTCACAAAATTTATTAACTAATAAATTGTTTATTATTTTTACTAAAAGAAGATATTCTAATTGTAATTTGATTACGAATAAAATATAAAAGAGAGAGAAATCAAATATTCAGATATTCTATTTGTAATTTGATTACGAATAAAATATAAAAGAGAGAGAAATCAAATATACAGATATTCTATTTGTAATTTGATTATGAATAAAATATAAAAAAGAGAGAAATCAAATATTCAGATATTCTATTTGTAATTTGATTACAAATAAAATATAAAAGAGAGAGAAATCAAATATACAAATATTCTATTTGTAATTTGATTACGAATAAAATATAAAAGAGTGAAATCAAATATTTGGATATTCTATTTGTAATTTGATTACAAATAAAATATATATAAGAGAAAAATCAAGTATTTAGATATTCTATTTGTAATTTAATTACGAATAAAATATAAAAGAGAGAAATCAATATTTGTGAATATTATAAATTTTCTCTCTCACTTTATAATACACGTCCCATTTTTTCTCTTCCACTTTTGTATACATGTTCCCCTCTTTTCTCTCCCACTGATAATACTCTTTTTCTCCCATGTTCATAATACACGTTCCCTCTCTCCTTACTATAATATACATCTCTCTTTCTCTCTCGAAAAGAAATAAAGAATGAAAAAGAGAATTTTTGGTGAAAAATTCTACAGTTCATTTTGTGAGAAAAGTTAAAAGAGTTAGCCCACACTTTTGTCCATCCGTTGATTCGAAGAATTGGAGAGGAAGATCGTGGCATTGGAAGAACTCCGGCAACCTGTGAAGAACTCCGGCGACCTGCAAATCTTAGGCGCGAACTCAAGGTAAAGATTCTATTTTGTAGAATTATAAAGAAAATATTATAATGTTTGCATGTTGAATTATAAGAGATTTTATAATTAAACAGGATCTTTTGTTCGATCTAAACAAAATTGTTTTGTTGTGAAAAATTTTAAAAGGCGTTTAATCTATTTTTCACACCTTCCGTTGCGCATCGAACAGTTAAATACCAACAAGTAACATATACACAAACTCAGATTTCAGAAATGAGAAAGCCCTGTCAATAGACCCGCTAAATAATAAACAATTTTAAGACCAGTTATTTGCCCACCTCTTTCCGAGAAGTGAAGCACTTTTCCAGCAGTGTCTTTGTAAGTTTCTGAGAGCCCGCATGTTGGAGATGAATATCATTCAACTAAATAAAGGATGAATATTTGTTGGCTTTTCCACAAAGCAAATATCATACACCTAGATAACACCATAGTTAAAGTTCCGAGATCAGAAAATTAAGGACAGAAAGACAATCCTAAATGTTGTTCAAGACTAGGTGCAGCAGATGTTTCCTCTCAAGTATCAAAAAACACCAAAAGCCAAGAACTATTAGCGACATTCTCATCGAGAAGCTAGGGAAAGGAGAAGAGGAGTAATAGAAAGTATAGTAGAAGAAGCATAAGAAAGAGAAAAAAGTGGCTAAGCATCTTCTCCGATCCACAGGTGCCACCATAGTAGAGTTGTGCATACAAAACTTAGGGTTAAAATGAGAAGTAGCTTTCAGTAAAAAGGATTTTTATTGAAAATTTGTATTCACATTGAACTGAGAATTAAAAGAATTATGACAACCTCCAATCTGGTGATAAAAAATGTTAGATGCCTCCATTCAGTCATAAAAACAATGTTAGAAAGAGATCGTAAATAATAGATGACCAGTTCCAAAAAATCGCTTGATGAGGGCATTGTAGATGTATGAAGATATTCAAGGTAATATGATAGATTATTTAATGTAGCACACAAAATAGTTAACTGAAATACTAAATATTCTAAAGAAAATTTGGCACCTATGTTACAAGAACTTGTGATGTTCATACCGTGTGCAGAATGTTGTCTTTGGTACCTCTCATCTTTTACTCTAAGAGTATACATGAGTGTCTTTGAGTTGATCAAACAAACCCTCTACCCGTGGCAAAGGGTATTCGTTTTGATGATCACTATATTCAGTTGTCTATAGTCGTTACACAATCTTAGTGATCAATCCTTCTTTTTTAACAAATGATAGGGAACTCCCAACGAGAAAATATTTGGGTGTATGAATCCCTTATCTAACATTAAGATCCTATAGTTGCAACTTCAGTTCTTTAAGTTCCCTTGGTGTCATGCGGTCCGGGGTTTTGGAGATTAGACTTGTCCCCGAAGTACCTTAATCACGAACTCCAATTGATGGTCGTGACTCGTGATAGCATGAGATAATTAATAATGTGTCATAATTAATAATATGCCCAATATATTTTTGTCTGAGTCTCCTATACTAATATATAGGCCAAATGAAAAGAGAATCCTCTACCTATAAAAGTCTCCTATACCTATGTACTATATACAATCAAATTTAAAACATCATGATCCCTTGAATATTTTACATAACTAATCTTAGATTCTTCAATCTTAAACAAGAAAAGCATGTTCCTGATTAGGACATCTAAAAAATTAATGGATAAATGAATTCTTTTTTTGAAAAACCTAATCATAAAGAGCAGCTAAGAGGCATGGTGATGACAAATAAACAAATGTTTTTTTGATGAAATATTAGCAGGAGAAAAGGTGGTTAGATAAAATGGAAAAAAAAAAAAAGGTATACTAAGTTTTCTTGGCACCTAATTTTGTTATAAAATTGTCAAAATTATAAGAGAATTTTTTTTCCACTTGAAGCCCTACGTAATCTCCTTACACATATTTACAAGTCAGTAAAATTAGGACTTGACCTCAAAAATTGATTTGAATACATTATAAAAACTCTAAGTCCTGTTAACAATTTTGGCAGCAAATGTTATGACTAACTATTATAGCTAACAAATGAGGTATGGTCTCATTATATTGCATTTCTCTCTGATAAAATGAAAATTAAATTTTAACCTATTAAGCACTTTTAATTTATGGAGGATGTAAAGATTTTCTAAAATTCTAGTGATACTTATAGCCTTGTATAAAGTGTTGAATTGTTAGGCAAACAAGGTTTGATAATGATGATAACATAAACACTTTTCAAAATCATCTAAATGATTATAATAACCAGTAGACGAAGCAGCACCTAGAAATCTAACATTATTGTGCAAGTTGGCAATAGATTACGATACACAAAAATACCGTGATTTGAAACATAACGATAAGAACCTACCTTGCAACCAGCAACAATTCCTTGAAAGACAAACTAACAACTCATGTATCTATACACCAACACTGACCAATTAAGTTTGACAGATGTAGAACCACAAGCAACCAAACACTCGTATCAAATATAGAATCTCAGCAATTATAATATTTATTGACTTGAAACACCGGTTATAAAAACCAAGAATGAAACACAACCAAATTTCAGCCCGAGTAGAAATGTATGCGCATATAATACCATGATTCATAGAAACAAGTGGATAAAAGCCTTCCTCAAACAAATCTAGGTCAAAATTACCTCAAAATTCTTGGTCTTCGCGCCTACAAGTCAGATCTTGACTAGTATATGTCAAACAATCCCTGAACAACTTCCAGACCCTAAATCAGGCAATATCACACATCAAACACTACCAAAAATATAAATAAAAAGAAAGTATAATTAATTCAGATTTGATCTCAGACAAACATCTCCTTCGACACATCACTTCCCTCAACACACAAAATTACAACAACGAAGAGATTGAGGAATCCAAATAATTTGAAGCTACATGAAAGGAAGGAGAGTTAGAAATGAGATGTTGACCGTCGTTTCAGTAAGTTGGCGCGACAAGGTCCCCTGCTCCAAACCCTAGGTCTGCTTCGATGGGCAGACGGCAGGGAAGGAAGAAGATGGACGAACTCGCAAGAGGCGACCACTGCTGTGGATTACTCCAAATCAGAAGAGGAGGAAGAAGATGTTTTGGATCAGTTGCTGCAAAAGGAGAAATCGCTCGCAGATGTTTTGGATCAGTCGAATGAGGACATGGTTCGTCGGAACGGGCGTGGAACGGCCGGAACCGGCGTTCCAGCACGGGAACGTCTCACGCCGTTCCAAAGTTCCGATAAATAACGTGGCTTGCTCTGAAATGCCGTTCTCGGACGTTATAACAGTAAAAGAACGGATCGGAACGGCGGAACGGAACGGGAATCGGAAAACGACGTTGGAGGCGCTCCGGCGTGGCCTGAGCGGGAAGCTTGAGCGCTGTCGAAGAAGGCGGCGGCGCCGGCAATTTAGTGTTGCTACGTGTGAGAAGTGAGACAAGAGAGAGGAGACGGATAATTTAATAAATAAAATTTATTTTCTAAAAATAAAATCATTTTAATATATAATATTATAAAAAATCATTTTAAATTTTTAAAAAATCTAAACAAAATCTATATAATCATATAAACTCATTTTCTTATTTACTATTATATATATTATTATTATTTTTCTAAGTAAATTTAATTAGATTAAATTTTAATTAATTTTAATTATTATCATTATATATATATATAATATTTATTATTTAGTATTATTATTATTATTTAGTATTTTTTTACACAACTTTAAATAATTAGTATATCATTAAATATTTAATACGATAAATTACTAATAAATTAACCATAAATTAAAAAAATTTATTAAGTGATATATATATCCGAACCATGACCGTTCCGTGAAACGCATGGTTCGTCGGAACGAACATGGAATAGCTAGAACGAATGTTCCGGTACAGGAACGTCTTATGCTGTGCCAAAATTTAGATGAATAACATTCCGACTTCTCAGCATCTATAGTCTTGACAGCGTTGCTGCTATTTGAAATGGAGGATGAAGGACGGCGCCAGAGGCGCTTTTCGGCGTGGCCGGATCGAGCAGCTGATAGGCGCGGGCACGACGGTGATGGGAAAGTCGTCTCTTATTATTGCTATAGAGTTCGGCGCTGACGCTATATATTGTCAATTTCATCTTAAAATTATTTTAAAAATTAAAATTTAAAGTTTTTTTAAACTTAAAATTATTTAAAAAATTAAAAGTTAAAGTTTTTTTAAAATTAAAATATATTTTAAAAATTTAAACTTTAATTTTTCTCCTTAAAAATTATTTTAAAATTAAAACTTAAAATTTTCTCCTTAAAAATTATTTTAAAAATTAAAATTTAAAATTTTCTCCTTAAAAATTATTTTAAAATTAAAACTTAAATTTTTTTCCTTAAAAATTATTTTAAAAATTAAAACTTAAATTTTTTATTTAAAAAATTAAAACTTAACTTAAAAATTATTTTAAAAATTAAAACTTAGGGTTTAGGGTTTAGGGTTTAGGGTTTAGGGTTTTAAGGTTTAGGGTTTAGGGTTTAGGGTCGAGAGCTTCAGGCAAAAACCCTAGAGGTGGTAACCCTAGGTGAAAGTCCTGGTGTCGCAAACCAGGTGAAAGACTGGATTAACCGGGAAGCGGAAGTCCAGCAGAAAGTCAGGAAGCTTCGAACGCTGAGCAAAAGTCCCGTCGATCTGGAGGATCGCACTGGCAACAGGTAAATCTCCTGAGTGGAGTAGGTGAGGACGCGTTCCCCGTAGAGGGAACAGTAGGCGTCGGGTCGACCTAGGGTTTCCGGTAGGAAATCCGAAGTCAGACTCGGACAGTCCGGAGACTGTCAAAATATTATTCATCATATTTCTGTGCTAACTTTGTTTTGCATGGTTTGTGTTTGGGACTAACACATTTTGCAGGAACAAAGAAGCACATTTGACCTCAGATGAACATTGTTCGAGGCGCCTCCATGGGGCTTCGAGGCGCCTCGGGTGCAAGCCGAAGCCAGCTGTCCAGAGGAGCTGGAGGCGCCTCGGAGGAAGCTGGAGGCGCCTTGGACTAGGGCTTGCCGCTGTAAGTATTCCTCGACTTAATAATTTAGTTAATTACTTGTTACGCAAATTAGTAAAATCAAACCTTAAGGTCAAGTCACTTCTAAAGGAAGTAGTAGTCCTTAAAGAAGTGACTAATACTCCAAAATCTTGCCTGACCCAGGTTAGACTGGAAGTTCAACTCAAGTCCAAAAACTTGAGGAAGAAAATTCTAGTCTAAAGACTCAGGTCAAGGATTTGGAGAAAACTTTAGAATAGTTCTTCTTGGGTTCCAAGAACCTTAACCTAATTCTTGACACACAGAGAGCCGTTTACAACAAAATTGGGCTAGGTTACAAAACCAAAAAGAAATATAGATCTTACCTTTCCTTAGTAAATAGAAAAAATAGTAAATCAGTTCAAGCATGTGTACCCAAGTCCAACCTGATTAATCAAGTTGGACTTGGTCAATATTGGGTCCCTAAGGATCAAATACATTATCTCGACAAACCGTATCGAGGGTATGATCCAGGGGGAGCTAGAAGAAAAACAATAAAAATAAAATTTAATTAAAATTCAAAATTCAAATTAAAAATTAAAATTAAAATTAAAATTAAAATTAAATCAAAAATCAAATCAAAATCCAAAATTTAAATTAAAATTTAAAATCAGAATTAAAATTAAAACTAAATTAATTAAAATTAAAATTTGTAATTAAAACTAAATTAATTAAAATTTGTAATTTGTAATTAAAACTAAATTAATTAAAATTAAAATTAAATTAATCAAATTAAAATCCAAAATTTAAATTAAATAATTTGAAATTCAAATTTAAAATCAAAATTAAAATTAAAACTAAATTAATAAAAATTAAAATTCGTAATTAAAATTAAATTAATTGAAACAAAAATTAAAATCAAAATAAAAAAATTTGAAATTCAAATTGAAATTAAATTTTTACAAAATCTTAAAAATCCAAGGGAATGCTCCAGAATATCTGGCACCTCCAAAATTAATCTACCCGATAAAGGTAAGCAAAGTAGACTATCCGGTAGGATAATTAAGGTTAGAATAAAAATGGGTTAGGGTTAACTTGATTAACGGTACTGGTGAAGTATTGGATGATAGTACGTTAGGGAAGCTTAGTCATCGCATGTCTAGGAAGATATGGCTTCGACCTGGTGCATTTGGCTAAGTGGAACTGACCGAAGCTACCCTTTATGGATCCTAACCAGTAGACCAAGGTTTTGTACTAAGTTTAATGGGTAGGACCATTTGGAAAACCTCGAAGACATGGTTACTTTAATGATGTCCTTGTGACTCACCATAGTCCAGAAGTTTATCCAAAAAATGTCTACTTGTTGAACCCAAAGTAAAACTTGAATCTAACACAAAGTTAAACCAAAACCCTAAATTTGAACCTAATTCATCTAACAAAAATTATAGGATTCCCTGATTGAAAACTTAGATTGGGTGAGATGACTAAGGAAAAGAAAATTAAAATCAATTTGAAATTCAGAATATAAATTTGAAATTCAAATTCAAATTCAAAATTAAAATCAAATTTGAAATTCAAGATATAAAATTTGAAATTCAAATTAAAATTAAATTTGAAATTAATTTTTGAAATTAAACTAAAATTCGTAATTAAATAAAAATAATAATTTTTAACTTAAAATATTTTTCAAAATTTAATCAACTTAAAATATTTTTCAAAATTTAATCAACTTAAAATATTTTTCAAAAATTAATTAACATAAATATTTTTCAAAAATTTAATTAACTTAAAATATTTTTCAAAAATTTAATCAACTAAAAATATTTTTCAAAAACAAAAATTTAATTAACTTAAAATATTTTTCAAAAATTTAATCAACTAAAAATATTTTTCAAAAATTTAATCAACTAAAAATATTTTTCAAAAATTTTATTAACTTAAAATATTTTTCAAAATTTAATTAACTTAAAATATTTTTCAAAATTCAATTAACTAAAAATATTTTTCAAAAATTTAATCAACTAAAAATATTTTTCAAAAATTTAATTAACTTAAATTATTTTTCAAAATTTAATTAACTTAAAATATTTTTCAAAATTCAATTAACTTAAAATATTTTTCAAAATTTAATCAACTTAAAAAATATTTTTCAAAAATTAATCAACTTAAAGATTTCACCTAAGTTTCAAAATTGGCTAAACTTTTCTTAAGTAAATCTTTTAAGCTTTATTGAAGAATTATCTCTTTATACATTTAGCTAAGAGTTTTACAATGAAAATTAAATATAAAAAGCCATGCGTTTGAATAGCTCTTCAAAATTAGCCAAACATTCGTTTTTAAAAGCTAACTGTCCTCTTTAAAAGTTTTTCCTAAACATAATTCAATTTTCGAACTTAAGAAAATTCCTTTTTAAAAGACTTTTAAGTTTAATCAAATATCTTTAAATAAAGTCTTTAAAAGCTTAAGTCTTCAAAATTTTGGCTAAACATAGTTATTTGGCACTTAAACTATTTTCACTTAGCAAAATTTCTCTTACAAAGGTTTCCCTACAAGTATTTTTTAGGCTTCAACATGTTTCACTAAGTTTTTCCTACAAAGTTTTTTTTGATTTATGGCAAAGGGGGAGAGTAGGACAAAAATTCAAATTAAGGATTCTCTTATTAAGGGGGAACCTTAAGGGGGAGCCTTAACTTTGAAAATTTTAAAGTTACCTTAACCTTTATAAAGCTTAAAATTTCCTTAGCTTGTCACTTAAGTATGCTTACGTTTGTGCTTAAACTTCTTATTTAAAAGCATGCTTATGTTTATTTATGCATTTTGTTTTACTTAACTTTGAATCTGAGTTGTCATAATCAAAAAGGGGGAGATTATTGGTGCGGGAAGCATCAGACGATCGAACCCAAGTTTTGATAATGGTAAAGAGTTCAAAGTTAAGTCATCTTGTGATCTAATAAGTTCATGGAGCTTGCAGGAAAGTCCTAAGTGCTCTTAGGTAAAAGCCCTAGCTGCAGTTAGACAAGGTGAAAACCCTAGGGGGTGGTAACCCTAGGTCATAGGGGGTGGTAACCCAATGCGAAAAGTCTTGGTGGGTCGAGAGCTTCAGGCAAAAGTCCTAGGGGGTGGTAACCCTAGGTGAAAAGTCGTGGTGTCACGAACCAGGTGAAAGACTGGACAGGCCAGGAAGCGGGAGTTCAGCAGAAAGTCCGAAAGCATCGAGCGCCGAGCAAAAGTCCAGTCGATCTGGAGGATCGTACTAGCAATAGGTAAATCTCCTGAGTGGAGTAGGTGAGGGCGCGTTCCCCATAGAGGGAACAGTAGGCGTCGAGTCGACCTAAGGTTTCCGGTCGAAAATCCAAAGTCAGACCTGGACAGTCCGATGACTGTCGACTATTATTTGTTATATCATTTCTTGTGCTAACTTTGTTTTGCAAGGTATGTGTTTGGGACTAACACACTTTACAGGAACAAAGAAACAACTTTGGCCTCGGATGAACAGTGTCCGAGACGCCTCCAAGCACCTATGGAGGCGCCTCGGGTACAAGCCGAAGCCAGCTGTCCAGAGGAGCTGGAGGCGCCTCGGAGGAAGCTGGAGGCGCCTTGGACCAGGCGTTGGAGGCGCCTTGGAGCAGCTTGGAGGCGCCTTTAGAGGGATAAGGTGCGACCAGGCTTGCACTGATCCACCCGTGCGACTCAGCGGCCTGGAGGCACCTCGGACAGGCTTGGAGGCGCCTCCAGCACTGTATAAAAGAGGGATTCGAGCAACAGAAAAAAAAAACATAACTCCCGAGCAATCCTAACGCTACAAGCTGCTAACGAGACGATCCCGAAGTGCTGCAACATAACCCCGACGACCCGGAGCTCCAGCTTTCGTTTCTTTGTTGTCGGTATTGCTTAATTCTGTTGTACTTAATTCATATCTATACTATTACGATTTGATAGTGAATTGCTCAAAGTAATCGCTCAACGAGCGAGAGCCTTGGAGTAGGAGTCCCCCAAGGCTCCAAACCAAGTAAAAACACTTGGGTCTTTTCTGTGCTTGATTTTTCCTTTATTTCCGCTGCATTACTCTCGAACGATTTCCGAATACGAAACAAACGAAATAACCACAAGCGCTATTCATCCCCCCCCTAGCGCTTTCGATCAAACAAAGTTGAATAATTTAAATAAATTAAATAAACTATATAATTTAAGTTAATTGAAAAAATTAGATAAATCAAATAAATAATTTCATTAATGATATCATTTTATCACTATAACTAAATAAAAATTTAAAACATATTTAAAATCTTAGAAGGTAATCGAATTATTCTATATTTTCTTAGTTTAGCAATAGTTTAATTTTATATACATAATGTTTATTAAAAAAACATAATGTGATGATTAATTTTTATATTCATTACCTTAAACAAAATAAACATATCATAATCTATCCGTTTAATTTATATAACTATCAAATATGCCCTAAAAATATTTTTCAAAAGTCTTAAAATAAATGACTTTTTTTTAAATCACAATTTTTTTTGTGCGGTTAGTTGCAAAGAACCCGTTACACAAATTTATTTACCGTCCCATTAAACAAGGAAAATATTCATTAGGATTTACTTATAGTCATTTAGAACCATTCCACCCTCATGATAGATCCTCATAAGGATGGCGTGGTACTTAATCTCCTCCGTCCCTTTAAATTTTAACGGTCAAGATCCATTTCTGCAATATGACAATGAGACCGATCACGAAACCCTCATTCCACCGATCCAAAACATCATGCGAGCGCAGTCATCCTTTTTGCCGACTGATCCAAAACATCTTCTTCCTCCTCTTCTGATTTGGAGTAATCCACAGCAGTGGTCGCCTCTCGCGAGTTCGTCCATTTTCTTCCTTCCCTGTCGTCTATCCATCGAAGCAGACCTAGGGTTTGGAGCAGGGGAACTTGTCGAGCCAACTCATTGAAACGACGGTCAACATCTTGTTTCTAACTCTCCTTTCTCTTTTGTAGCTTCAAATTATTTGGATTCCTCAATCTCTTCGATGTTGCAATTTTGTGTGTTGAGTGAAGTGATATGTCGAAGGCGATGTTTGTCCAAGTTCAGATCTGATCTGAATTAATTATACTTTCTTTTTATTTATATCTTTGGTAGTGTTTGATGTGTGATTTTGCTTCATTTAGGGTCTGGAAGTTGTGCGGGGATTGTTTGACATATCTAGTTGAGATCCCACTTGTAGGCGTGAAGACCAAGACTTTTGAGGTAATTTTGGCTTAGATTTGTATTTGAGGAAGGCTTTTATCCACTTGTTTCTATGAATCATGGTATTATATGCCCATATGCCCATACATTTCTGCTCGGGCTGAAATTTGGTTGTGTTTCATCCTTGGTTTTTATAACCGGTGTTTCAAGTCAATAAATATTATAATTGTGAAAATTCTATATTTGATATGAGTGTTTGGTTGCTTGTGGGTTCTACATCTGTCAAACTTAAATGGTTAGTGTTGGTGTATAGATACAACTGTTAGTTTGTCTTTCAAGGAGTTGTTGCTAGTTGCAAGGTAGGTTCTTATCGTTATGTCTTTCAAATCTTTGTATTTTTGTGTGTCATAATCTATTCCCAACTTGCACAATAATGCTAGATTTCTTGGTGCTACTTCCTCTTATGGTTGTTATATTCATTTAGATGATTTTGAAAAGTGTTTATGTTATCATCATTATCAAACCGTGTTTGCCCAAAATTCAACACTTTATACAAGGTTATATATATCACTAGACTTTTAGAAAATCTTTACATCCTTCATAAATTAAAAGTGCTTAATAGGTTAAAATTTGATTCATTGTATTAGAGAGAAGTGCAATATAATGAGCCCATTCCTCTTTTGTTAGTTCTAATAGTTAGTCATAATATTTTCTACCAAAATTGTTAAGAGGACTTAGAGTTTTTATAATATATTCAAATCAATTTGAGGCTAAGTCCTAATCTTGCTCACTTGTAAATATGTGTAAGGAGATTACCTAGGTCTTCAAGTGGAAAATAATTCTCTCATAATTTTCAAGTGGGAACCAACTTGGTTGAAGAGCTGATGGGGCTGCAGGATCGGATCGATTAGAGACGGCGGCCTCAAACTCGAACTCCTAGAAAGCACTTGTCTCTTCTTCCCGTGGCCAGGAAACCTCAAAGAGTAAGACACGATGCAGGGGAAGGGAGGGAAGACATGCGCGCAATCGAAAGGAAAGGAAGATGAAAAGACGAAGGCGAAGATGGAAACCTAGCTCTCGGCTGAAAGGAAAAGTAGAAGAGATGTGAGTCGGGGGCGGTGAAGACTTGTTTTCGAAAAAAAAACGCTAAGTTAGGAGTTAGGATTTTATCAAAGGATTAGTTTAAAAATAATAAACCGATTAATTTATTAATAAATAGAAAAAATATTATAATCAGTTTAAACTTATTACTTCCGCACATAAGTATATGAATTTTATATTGTGAGTTATTACTTCATCAAATATAAATTATGAAGTAAAATATTAGTAAAAACTAGTAGTGAGATCCACGGTTTTTAATCAACGAAGTATAAAATGAAATTTATTTCATCAAATTTATTATCGAAGTTAATTATCATATATTATTTCATCAAGTATATATGATAATTAGCTTAGATAATAAATTTGATGAAGTAAATTTCATTTTAGGCTTCATTGATTAAAAACCGTGGGTCTCACTACTAATTTTTACTAATATTTTATTTCATAATTTATATTTGATGAAGTAATAACTCAAAATAAAATTCATATACTTCTGTGCGGAAGTAATAAGTTTGAACTGATTATAATATTTTTCTATCATCTCTTCTACTTTTCCTTTCAGCCGAGAGCTAGGTTTCCATTGTCGCCTTTGTATTTTCGTCTTCCTTTCCTTTCGGTCGCGCGCATGTCTTCCCTCTCCCACCCCCACCCCCCCTTCTTTCCTTTCCCTGCAGCGTCGTCTCTTCCTCTTTGAGGTTTCCTGCCCACAGGAAGAAGAGGCAGGTGCTTTCTAGGAGTTCGAGTTTGAGGCCGCCGTCTCTAACCAATTCAATCATGCAACCCCATCAGCTCTTCAACAAGGTTGGTTTCCTGCCCTATGGTTTCTGGCATCTCCTACCCTAGGGCATCTCCTTCCCTATAGTTTATGGCATATCCTCCCTATGTTTTCTTCTAGATTTCCGTAAATCTATCACTCAATTGACATTTTGGATGTTAAATCAATTACTGATATTTCTTGCCTCGCCTAAACCATTTTAACTAGTTTTACAACCGGATTATGATCAAGACTGGACTTTTGTTTCCATTGACTGGACTATCTTCCTAAATCATTGAAGTTGTAAATTTGGTACAAGACTGGACTATTGTTGAACCCTTTTGGTGTTTAAAACTTCATCTGCAACATCAACTCTTAAGTCTACTGATATGAAAATGAATCTCGTGTCTCATATTGCAATGCATAGTGATTTAATAGACTGCAAGTCTTAATGCACTATCGACTTCCCAAAACCACCACATCAATCTAAAACACACATAAATACATACATTATTAAGAAAATAAATCTCAACAAATTAGTCTTCTTCCAATGACTTGATTGTCCTAGTAGAAAGCCCTTCATTTTGTTTGTGCTGACTCAATCAGAATGTTGATCAGTTTCATCTGTATATTTTTCATCCAGTGGTGTGTTTTCCAATTGATTATCAATTGTCAGCTTTTTGTTGCTTCAGCAAGATTCCATAATTATCTTTTGTAATATGGCCATCCATGGCTTCAGATTTTTTAATTTTGTTTATGAAGATCGCTTCAAGTCCTATAGACTAAGATAATTTTGTTTAATTGTCTTCTTTAACATGCCAATATTCCCAAATCATGCAGAGTGAGAGAAGAGTGCAGGATTATCTTTGTTGAAGAACAATAATGACACAAGGAGTTAAATTTGAATACATGCGCATATACTCCATGATATAAGCTAATGGAACTGTTGAAGAAGATGAGATTTCCAAAGCAGTACAGTATCATTTTATTAACCTTTATCTACACAAGTGTGTGCTATCTAGAGCGAATAGGATTTTCAATTGCGTACACAGCGGCTGCAGATAGCATTGGTGTGAATCAATCAAGCAAGGGTCTAATACTTTCGGTATTCTACTATGGATATGTTGTGTCACAAGTGCCTGGGGGTTTGGCTGCACAATATGTTGGAGGACGACGAGTTCTGCTGTTTTCGTTTTTGCTGTGGTCGCTAACATGTGCATTTGCTCCACTAGATGCCGGCAAAGTGAATATGATGGTTGTTGCCCGCTTCCTTGTAGGTGTGGCACAAGGCTTTATATTCCCATCCATTCACACAATTCTAGCACAATGGGTCCCTCCCCATGAGCGCTCGTGTTCTGTTTCTCTTACGACATTCGGGATGTACCTAGGAGCAGCTGGTGGTATGCTTGTGTTGCCAAGTCTGGTAAAATACAAGGGACCTCAGTCAGTTTTCATGGTTGAATCAGCTTTGGGTATCATGTGGTCATTTCTCTGGTTTAGGTTTTTCTAGTGATCCAGTTTGTTCCGAACATCCCAAAGTTGCTGCTGCAGGTTTCGGAGAGCACAACTTGCCTGTTTCAAGAGAAAAGAAAATCCCAAGTGCTGGAAACCTGAGGCGCTTCACTAAAATTCCTTGGAAGAAGATAATTTTCAACTTACCGATTTGGGCAATCGTGGTAAACAACTTCACCTTTCACTACGCACTGTACGTACTAATGAACTGGTTGCCAACGTACTTTGAATTCGGCCTTCAGCTCAGTCTTCAGGACATGGGATCTTCTAAGATGATTCCTTACTTCAACATGTTCATCTTCTCAAACACAGGAGGGATTTTAGCTAATCACTTAATCACAAGAAGGTTCTTATCAGTGACCAAGACTCGGAAGCTTCTCAACACCATCGGCTTTGTCATTGCAGCTCTTGCTCTAATGGCCATTCCACTATTCAGGAATCCCTCCTGGACTGTCATATGCTCTTCGATTTCTCTTGGATTCTTAGCACTTGGAAGAGCCGGGTTCGCTGTAAATCACATGGACGTGGCTCCGCGATATGTAGGAATTGTTATGGGAGTTTCGAATACCGCCGGGACCTTAGCTGGTATCGTTGGCGTCGGGCTCACCGGAAGGATCTTGGAGGCCGCAAAGTCAGCTGATATGGATCTTACAAGCATAGAATGTTGGAAAAATGTCTTCTTGATCCCAGCCTATCTCTGCATATTTAGTTCTTTCTTTTTTTACTATTCGCAACAGGTGAAAAAATTTTTGAGTAACTAACCCTCCCTCGGCATGTTTGTTGGTCCATGGACACTCACACTCTTATTACTATTTGATATGGTAGCAAAAATAAAGTGTACAAGTATATTGTTAGCCAAAGCAGTACAAGAGGGTAAATCGTAAATGCATGTGATACCAAATTTGTATTACTGATTGGAAAAAATTTAAGTTTTGAGATACCAAATTTAATTTGTATTATCCTCGGAAAAATTTAAAGTTTTTCTTTTATTATGGTTATTGTTAGTGACAAAAAGGGGAGTTTTACTGATCTTATGGTCACACATTTAAGTTGTGGAAATAGTCTTTATTATGTAGACTAGTAAATTTAATGTGGTTCTATTCTTCTTTGGGACCATGAGCTTCGAGCTCTATGCTGTTGTATTATCAGTTTGGGTATTCTATCTATACTCATTGCCAATTAGACTTTTGTCTAAAGTTGCTGTCATGTTTGATATAATCGCGTGAAGTTTCATTAATAGATTTCAAATGGAATTTGAGATAGTTGGAAGTATTCAAACTTGGTTATGGTCAGGCACCAAAATCCAGGACATAAAGCATGCTGTGAACTAACATGTCTAAGTGCTACCTGTGTGTCTTGTTGCTAAGAGTGAATTCTTTGAGTACCTATTCATTTAATGCCCTTACATTAATGCTCCTAGCAGATCATATCTATTAAGTATATAAATATAAAGAGTGGTCACTTTTCTAGCAGATCAAGCTTTTGAATCCTAAGTAGTTAGCCAATCAATTTTAGTGTGGTATTCTAATAGGAGGTACTTCGTGAATCTTCAAATATGTTTGTGACAATAATATTATCTCATTGAATTCATTGGGTTTGGGTTATTGTATCTGACCCCAAAGAGTTGGGACAAATATAGGTTGTTGATGTTGACAACAATGATGATAACATCTTATTTTGATATGGCAAAAAATTATTGTTGGTTAATTGTATGATCTTACATTTATGCTCCTATCTTGTGAACCTCTCATTGTATTTGAGATCTCGTTCTTGACAAGCTTGGGAGTAAGCAATATATCAATGCTTGGAACTATAAATATTGTTCAAGCTGAATACGGTGAGTTAACTATGTTAGTCTGACTTGGTTTTTTCTTGGTTCCATGTCGAGCTTGTATTTATTGCTATCCTTGTTACTCATTCAGCATGTATCATCATTTCTTGTGAATCATATGGTGAATTGTGCCCTTCCATTGCAGGATGATAGTCTGATGCTTAGTATACATTGTGTAGTCCTCCAAAGTTTCATTGTAAAGCATATAGTTTAAATTGCTTTCATTATTACTTAAATAAGTTGGTTCTTTATGAAAATTACAAAGTGATATACTTTTCAATTTTGGTGATACAATTGACACTTTAAAAGCAATTTGTAGATGAATAAATTCAATGAGTTAATTAATTGAACTTTTGATACTCCTATTCTAGGGTTGGAATTTCCAAGAATTTTTTCACTCAAATTTGCAACAACCTACAACTTTTTAAAAAGATTTGTTTGGTTCAAATCTTGTGTTTCGGTAAGTTGGGAATTAGTTATAGTTATGGAATCATATCAATTTGGCGCATACTGTTTAGAATAATCACAAATGTTCTTTTTGTGTGTGATAATGGTATCTTTTTGGTTGGTACTTAATAGTCCTTATGACATCTAGAGTGTCTTACTCATAAAATGTAAATAGTGTTGCAGGTTTTGGCTGCAGTCATCAAAGCAGGTGCTGCTAGGGAACACGAAATACTTGCTGAGATCAGAGATGCTGTTTTTTCATTTATTCGTAAAATTGAACCAAAGAAGGTTATGGATACTATGCTAGTTTCACGTGTCAGAATATTATACATAAGATCTCTGCTTGCTCGATCACCTGAGCTACAATTGATCAAGGTAATGTATCCCACTCGCTGCTACCTTCTAAGAGTTTCTTACTGAACTGGTTTCATTTCTTGATAGCTGTGAAATCCTTTAATCTTGTTCCACTCCTTTTTAGTAGGTTTCTTCAGTAGAACGGTTCCTTGAAAAAGCTAATGATGGCCATAGCAGATGCCCTAGCCGTGGTAGTAGTCCTAGTAGATCTCTGGTTCACTATGATTCAGTTCATGGTTTTAAGGTGAACATAAAACCAGAAAAAAAAAGTCTAAATTGTCATCCATAGTCTTAAAGCTTCGAGGGATTGATCATGTATAAACCTTTTTCAAGACAAGGAAAAAGTACTACTTAGACTATTGGCTAACACATATGTTACTGGTGTCCTAAGTATTCTTTGGTTTGTAAGTGTAGGAGACGTGGAGGCATCATGTTACTGGATGAAAGCTCCAAGAAATAATTGAGGAGTCTAAAGCTTTTGCCATTGGAAATGAGGCACTTGCCGCACTCTTTGTTCATACACCAGCTGGTGAGTTGCAGTGCCAAATTCGGTCATGGCTCGCAGAGAATTATGATTTCCTCTCTGTCGTGGGTGCTGATTCTATCAGTGGAAATTCTACTAGCCAACTAGAACTTCTGTCAACTGCCATTATGGATGGATGGATGGATGGATGGTCTTGGTACTGCACAGTTTCCGAGTACTGATGCTTTGGGCCAACTTTTGTCTGAGTACACCAAGCGAGTTTATTCGTCACAATTGCAACATTTAAAGGTGCTACTATTGTTATTATCCTACTAATGGTTGCAAGTTCTTGAAGTTTTATTGTCAATTACATTCCTGTACCTCTTTTTCTTATTTCAAATGGAGTGTTGTATTTTTACAGCAGATTATAATTGGTCTGCTTCAGTCCAAGCAGGTGGGTGGGGGTGAGTTGAATGAATGATTAGGTGGTTGGATTGATTAACCCGTCAAGACATGGTGAGCCAGATGATTCAGAAGGCGCGATTAGGCCAGGTGGCCCGATAGGTATTGCTGGACCGAATGGTCCTGACAGGCACGTCGGGTTGCATGTGTTGGACGGTGTAAGATTGAGCAGGCTGAACAATTTGGGTGGGTCAAGTGTACTATATGATTTGGGCGTAACTAGTACCGAATGGGCAGAACAAGTTGTGGAGGGTAAGGGACAAGTTGGGCTGGATGGACTATTTAATCTGAAAATGCATATTAATTGGCCAGTTTGCTTAGTCAGGGAGGCAGGGTGGATCAATCACACTGAACTAGGCAAATCGTGTGAGCTAGATGAATTATACAATATTACTTGTAAAGCATTTTATCATTGTAAAAACAACTTTGTATCTATTTCTTATAATATTTCAATTCCATGAATCAAACACTCCATTAGTATGTCTTCTTTTCTACTTGAGTTCACATGTATGATGAACTGGGAATCAGAAACATTCTTGATTGCATATCTCCATTCTTATCCTATTATCTGTATTAACAGTCTATTTCTAATATTCCATTGGATGTACTTATTTTAGTAATTTAAAAATGCTAAACTATAAAATCTTCCTTAAGCACTTCTCATAAAATCTAACCTAAATTTAAAGGGACGGAGGAGATTAAGTACCACGCCATCCTTATGAGGATCTATCATGAGGGTGGAATGGTTCTAAATGACTATAAGTAAATCCTAATGAATATTTTCCTTGTTTAATGGGATGGTAAATAAATTTGTGTAATGGGTTCTTTGCAACTAACAGCACAAAAAAATTGTGATTTAAAAAAAAAAAGTCATTTATTTTAAGACTTTTGAAAAATATTTTTAGGGCATATTTGATAGTTATATAAATTAAGCGGATAGATTATGATATATTTATTTTGTTTAAGGTAATGAATATAAAAATTAATCATCACATTATGTTTTTTTAATAAACATTATGTATATAAAATTAAACTATTGCTAAACTAATCAAATATAGAATAATTCGATTACCTCCATTTGATCTAAGATTTTAAATATGTTTTAAATTTTTATTTAGTTATAGTGATAAAATGATATCATTAATGAAATTATTTATTTGATTTATCTAATTTTTTCAATTAACTTAAATTATATAGTTTATTTAATTTATTTAAATTATTCAACTTTGTTGGATCGAAAGCGCTAGGGGGGGTGAATAGCGCTTGTGGTTATTTCGTTTGTTTCGTATTCAGAAATCGTTCGAGAGTAATGCAGCGGAAATAAAGGAAAAACCAAGCACAGAAAAGATCCAAGTGTTTTTACTTGGTTCGGAGCCTTGGGGGACTCCTACTCCAAGGCTCTCGCTCGTTGAACGATTACTTTGAGCAATTCACTATCAAATCGTAATAGTACAGATATGAATTAAGTACAACAGAATTATGCAATAATGACAACAAAGAAACGAAAGCTGGAGCTCCGGGTCGTCGGGGTTATGTTGCAGCACTTCGGGATCGCCTCCAAGCCTGTCCGAGGTGCCTCCAGGCCGCCGAGTCGCACGAATGGATCAGTGCAAGCCTGGTCGCGCCTTATCCCTCTAAAGGCTCCTCCAAGCTGCTCCAAGGCGTCTCCAACGCATGGTCCAAGGCGCCTCCAGCTTCCTCCTAGGCGCCTCCAGCTCCTCTAGACAGCTGGCTTCGGCTTGTACCCGAGGCGCCTCCATAGTGGCTTGGAGGCGCCTCAGACACTGTTCATCCGAGGCCAAAGTTGTTTCTTTGTTCCTGTAAAGTGTGTTTGTCCCAAACACATACCCTGCAAAACAAAGTTAGCACAAGAAATGATATAACAAATAATAGTCGACAGTCATCGGACTGTCTGGGTCTGACTTCGGATTTCAGATCGGAAATCCTAGGTCGACTCGACGCCTACTGTTCCCTCTATGGGGAACGCGCCCTCACCTACTCCACTCAGGAGATTTATCTATTGCTAGTACGATCCTCCAGATCGACTGGACTTTTGCTCGGCGCTCGATGCTTTCGAACTTTCTGCTGAACTCCCGCTTCCTGACATGTCCAGTCTTTCACCTGGTTCGCGACACCAGGACTTTTCACCTAGGGTTACCACCCCCTAGGACTTTTGCCTGAAGCTCTCGACCCGCCAAGACTTTCCGCATATGGTTACCACCCCCTATGACCTAGGGTTACCACCCCCTAGGGTTTTCACCTTGTCTAACTGCAGCTAGGGCTTTTACCTAAGAGCACTTAGGACTTTCCTGCAAGCTCCATGAACTTATTAGATCACAAGATGACTTAACTTTGAACTCTTTGCCATTATCAAAACTTGGATTCGATCGTCTGATGCTTCCCGCACCAATAATCTCCCCCTTTTTGATTATGACAACTCAGATTCAAAGTTAAGTAAAACAAAATGCATAAATAAACATAAACATGCTTTTAAATAAGAAGTTTAAGCACAAACGTAAGCATACTTAAGTGACAAGCTAAGGAAATTTTAAGCTTTATAAAGGTTAAAGTAACTTTAAAATTTTCAAAGTTAAGGCTCCCCCTTAAGGTTCCCCCTTAATAAGAGAATCCTTAATTTGAATTTTTGTCCTACTCTCCCCCTTTGCCATAAATCAAAAAAAACTTTGTAGGAAAAACTTAGTGAAACATGTTGAAGCCTAAAAAATACTTGTAGGGAAATCTTTGTAAGAGAAATTTTGCTAAGTGAAAATAGTTTAAGTGCCAAATAACTATGTTTAGCCAAAATTTTGAAGATTTAAGCTTTTAAAGACTTTATTTAAAGATATTTGATTAAACTTAAAAGTCTTTTAAAAAGGAATTTTCTTAAGTTCGTAAATTGAATTATGTTTAGGAAAAACTTTTAAAGAGAACAGTTAGCTTTTAAAAACGAATGTTTGGCTAATTTTGAAGAGCTATTCAAACGCATGGCTTTTTATAATTAATTTTCATTGTAAAACTGTTAGCTAAATGTATAATGAGATAATTCTTCAATAAAGTCTAAAAGATTTACTTAAGAAAAGTTTAGCCAATTTTGAAACTTAGGTGAAATCTTTAAGTTGATTACTTTTTGAAAAATATTTTAAGTTGATTAAATATTTTAAGTTGATTAATCGTAAATGGTTAAGCGTTAAGCGTTAATCGTTATGGTTTAAGGGCAAATAGGTCAGGGCTTTAGGCCTTAGGCCTAAGATGGCCTTAATTGCCTAATTGGGTTTCATGGTACTATAGTGGGTTACATGGGATGTAACGCATTTGACCTTTTGGTTTTTTTTCCCATTATGCCTGTTGCCCTTTTGGGCTTTTGAGCCTTTGTGCTTGTGTGAATTTGTGCTAAAATACCATTGGGTAATTTAGTTTTTGATAAATGAGCTTTTTCCCCCTTTCTCATACATCTACTATCAAAGATGATTATAGAAGATTATATTTGATTAGCTTTCATTACATTAAATGATAAATGTGCAGTGAACGCATAGAACCTTGTTTCATCAAATTTCGATGTCTATAGATCAAGATATAAGCTTTCAGACACTAATTTACAACCGTTCACTGCACATCACCTTTTTAGTTAATAGCAACCTATATATGTATTAAAAAATATCTACCTAGAGACATCAGAATTTGATGAAACAAATTTTTATGCGTTCGTATCATTGTCCTGATCGTAAATATATCCATCAAAATATTTTTTACCAAATATTTTTATTTTTGAACTTTTAATTCCAATGACCTAAATTTGAATCACTTTAACAATGATTGGAACAGATGTGGGTGAGTGGGTAATTAATGCAGCCAATGATTGGGAGAGAGGTGGGGGGAGGGAGGAAGGGAGAGAGAGTGATTGGATGAGAGGATGGGAGAGCGGGAAATTAAATAGATGATGATTGGGAGAGATGTGGATGAGTGGGGAATTAATGCGAGCAATGATTGAGAGAGAGGGTGCCTATGATTTTGGGTAATTAAATGAGACAATGATTGAGAGAGAGAGAATGATTAAGTGAGAAATTATTATTATCATCTCTCCCACCTCTCTCTCTCCTTCCGCCTCACACTCACCCCATAATTTTTTAAATACTGTTACTATTTTTACAATAATAATATTAACCTTATTGTTATCCATATTATTTTATTATTACATTCTCTCTATCCTCTCCATCTCGTTCCCCCTCTCTTTCACACCAGATTTATTATTATTATTATTATTTTAGTTTTTCCATCTCTCTCTCATCTTTCTCTCCCCCCACCCCCCACAAGAGAGACGTGGTGCCTTGCCAATATTAAAAATTTTTTACTACCATTTACTTATAATTATTATTAAATCTTTTATTTTATTATTATCCCTACAACCTCTTCTCTCTCCGCCCCCTCTCTCTCTATCTCTCTCTCTCTCTCTCTCGACGGGGATAGAGAGCTTACCACACTCATTACCAATATTGAATTATTATTAATATCACTATTATTTTTATTATATATCTATTATTTTAATATTATATTAAATTCGACGTCTTAATAAGTCATATTATATGAAAAAATGTCCTAATTTAGCGTCTTACCTTAAGGCCTCCAGACCTATCAAAACTTTAGAGTCAAAAAATCTCGTTTGGTCCTCCCAAAAGGGCCTATAAGTAAAAATCATTCTAAATTTTCATCCGGAATCCGGACGCGACATGCAACACCGCCCCCACGTCCGGCCTTCCTCTTCCTACCTCCCCATATATTTTCGCCGTTCCAATACCTTCCATGGGCACGCAAAACTAACTCACGTCCGAATATATCATCGCTGCCTCAAAAATTCATCCGGTCCGCTCTTCATCCAATTAGATCCACCGATAGTGTCCATATATATATATATATATATATATATATATATATATATATATATATATATATATATATATATATATATATAAAATGAAAAACCGAAAAAACAAATTAAAAATATTCATGACCAGGAATTCTTTACGGGGGAGAGAAAGGAAGGGGAAGGGAGGGAGGAAGGAAGAGAGAGAGAGAGTGTGATTGGGAGAGAGATTGGGATAGCGGAAAATTAAATGAGACACTGATTGGATGAGTGGGTAATTAATGCAGCCAATGATTGGGAGAGAGAGGGGGGAGGGAGAGAGAGAGAGAGTGATTGGATGAGAGGATGGGAGAGCGGGAAATTAAATAGATAATGATTTGGAGAGATGTGGATGAGTGAGGAATTAATGCGGGCAATGATTGAGAGAGAGGTGCCTAAGAGTTTGGGTAATTAAATGAGGTAATGATTTAGAGAGAAGAATGATTAGGTGGGAAATTATTATTATCATCTCTCCCTCCTCTCTCTCTTCTTCTCACTCACACTGATCCCATAATTTTTTAAATACTGTTACTATATTTTAATATTATATTAAATTTGACGTCATAATAAGTCATATGATATGTCCAAATGTTCGAAATTTAGAGACTTACATTTCGTCATGGGTCCCTTATGGCCTCCAGACCTATCAAAACTTTAGAGTCAAAAAATGTCGTTTGGTCCTCCAAAAAG